>NC_057391.1:43080714-43272163 GCF_019320065.1 Cervus canadensis
GGATGCATGAGACAAGTGCTCGGGCCTGGTGCACTGGGAAGACCCAGAGGAATCGGGTGGAGAGGGAGGTGGGAGGGTGGATCGGGATGGGGAATAAGTGTAAATCTATGGCTGATTCATATCAATGTATGACAAAACCCACTGAAATGTTGTGAAGCAATTAGCCTCCAACTAATAAAAAAATTAAAAAAAAAAAAAATAGGGGGCAGAAATCAGGTATTGGCAGTTTTTCCATTTTCATTTGTGTGTGAATTTTTAATATAAATGCAGGGACATAAAGCATTAATGAAAGTCAAAATGTTTCAGGGAACAAGTTTCAGCAGTTCAACTTTAAAACAATTATAAATAAACCTGTTAAATTTTTCTGGACAATTCCAGCATTTGGATTTTTTTAAAACAAGTAAATTTCTTATTGACTGCAAAAAAAAAAAAAAGAAAGCTAAAAATAGAGCTACCATATGATCCTGCAATCCCACTCATGCACATATATCCAGAGAAAACCATAATTTGAAAAGGTGCATGCCCCCAAATGTTCACTGCAGCACTATTCACAATAGCCAAGACATGAAAACAACCTTAACATCCATCAACAGATGAATGGATAAAGAAGATGTGGTACGTATATACAATTGAATACTACTCACCATAGAAAAGAATGAAATAATGCCATTTGCAGCAACATGGGCAGACAAGTTGCAGCTAGACATTATCATACTAAGTGAAATAAGCCAGTCAGAGAAAAACAAATGTCATATGATATCACTTATATGTGTAATCTAAAAAACTTATACAAATAACTTATTTACAAAACAGATATAAGCTCACAAACATAGAAAACAAACCTCTGGCTACCAAAGGGGAAATATGGGGGTGGGAGGAGGGATAAATTAAGAGGTTAAGATTAACATATACATATCACACTACTATATATAAAACAGATAACCAACGAGGACCTACTTTATATAGCACAGGGAACTATACTCAATATTTTATAATTATCTATAAGGAAAAAGAATCTGAAAAGGACTGAATATAAGTATATGTGTGTGTGTGTGTGTGTGTGTGTGTATGTATGTACAACTGAATCGCCATGCTATTCATCTGAAACTAACACAATATTGTAAATCAACTGTATTTAAACCTAAAAAAACTATCAAAGAAAGAATTTATATACATCCAGAAGTGCTGGGTTGTATGGAATGTATGTCTTTCAATTTTTTTATTGAAAAATTTTCAATGAAGTACAGTTGATGTACAATGTTATGTTTCAGGTTACTACATAATGATTTGATATTAGTATACATTACAAAATGATCACCACAATGTCTAGTAACCATCTGTTCCCATACAAAGCTATTACAATATTATTGACTATATTGCTTATGCCATATACTATAACCCTGGGAAGTACATATATCTTTAATTTTGTAATATAAAGCCAAACTGTTCCCAGTGGCTGTACCAATTAACATCCTCATGAACAGTATATGAGAATTCACACTGTTCTACATCCTTGCCACTGCTTGATATGGTCTTCTAAATTTTTGCTAACCTAATAGCTGTGGAATTGTATCTCAATTTGGTTTTAGCTTGTTTTTCCCTTATTACTAAGGAGGCTGAGCAGCTTTTCACATGCCTATGGTCCTTTTAGTATTTATCTCTGAAGTGCCTGTTCATGTCTTCTGCCCATTTAAAAAAAAGAAGTTGTTTACTCATCTTATTGATTTTTAGTAGCTCTTTATAGATGCTGGAAGCTAATTCTTTGACAGTTAAATGTGTTATTTTCTCCCAGCCTTCAGCTTATCTTATGCTCTGTACCTTTTTTTTCTTTTTCTTTTGGTGAATAGAAGTTCTTAGTTTTAGTGAAGTCAACTGCAATCTTTTCTTTTGTCTTTTCCTTTCACTTTATGTATTGTCTTGTTAAAAAATTATTATTATTATTATTATTATTATTATTTTTAACCTGAAGTAAGAAAGATAATCTGTATTTTCTTCTCTAAAAATTCCAAATGTCTTTCTTGGGACTGTTCTCTCTTTCAAGCTCCTGAATATTTCCATAAAATGTTTCTGGAAGCCTGAGGTTATTTCCAGTCCACTGGGCCTCCTCTCAGCACAGAGGGCATTGAGTTCTGACAAATGCCAAGAGAAAGACTCCATTCACAGAGCGGGCTGGTGGGCGCTGCCAAGCTCAGCTCTCAAAGGCCCCATGTGTCCTTCCCTCTCCAACAGCCTCAGACCTCTAGGGGGCGCCTTCACACCAGGCATCCAGCTCCCTGCAGCCTGCCCTGCCTCAGAGATGGTGCCCAGCTTCTGCCAAGGATGCTCTGACCTCTCTCTGGGTAGCTGCCCCCAGCCCTCACCCAGCCTCACACTGAGCTGACAAGGCCAGACTTCTCATTTTTGAAGGAACCACACAGAAGCTTCCTAGCTAGTCCTGCTCTCAAATCTGCCCTCCCCTCCTCCTGCTCTCTTCCTTCCTTGGAATCTTCTTGGCTCCATATTGTCTTCTTGGGGCCCCTTGGCAATAATCTCTTACCAGGGCAGATGCTGCTATGGTTTAAGCTTACCCCAGGACTTCCATGGTGGTCTAGGAGTTAAGAATCCACTTGCCAATGCAGAAGACATATTTTTAATCCCTTCTCTGGGAAGACCCCACATGCTGCGGGGCAACTAAGATTGTGTACCACAAGTACTTGAGCTTGCGTGCTGCAACTACTGAAGCCCATGTGCTCTAGAGCCTGTGCTCTGCGACAAGGGAAGCCACTGCAATGAGAAGCCTGCACACCACAACGAGAGAGTAGCTCCCCACTCACCTAAACTAGAGAAAGCCCATGCACCACAATGAAGATCCAGTGCAGCAAAAAATAAACTTAGATGTACCCCAAACCTCTGCAGCATTGTAACTGCTGTTAACTGCAGGCTTCCCAAAGGATCAAAACATTTAGGGGCCACAAAAGGTATAAAACATAAGTTTAAGGCCTCATAACTTTGCCTGTTTGTATTCAATTTTGCCTTGCCTTTTCACCTCCACCATCTGATCGCTGGCTTCATGACTTCAGGAGAGTGTAAGCTACCACCAGGACTGCTCTGGCCAAGAAGCAGGGTGAGGCCTGCGGCCTGGGATGTGGAAGGCAGGTGGGCCACATGGATCTACGGGGTATATAAGCTGAATCTGGTACACTTTTCACTTTTCCTGTGTTTATGCGAGCTCTGCTTCCCAGGACAGCTAGCACTGAGCACATCTGTGTATATGTAGGCACATCCTTATTCATCCACTAATTCTACAAGTATTTCCTGAATACCACAAAGGGCACAGTGATGAAGGAAGCATGCAAGCATGTGACACATGTACTAAACAAATACTGAAGGATGAGGTGTTCCAGAGACTTGGACTATGCGGCAATTGGGCAGAGTCAGGCTAGAGTTATAGGTGAGTCTAAGCATCACTAAAACATTTTCTGTAAAGGACCAGATAGTATTTCAGGCTTTGTGGGCTACATATCTCTCTGTTGCATGCTGTTTGTTTATTTGTATGCCTTTCAAAACCTTTCTCAGCTTGTAGCCCATATAAAACCAGGTTGGGGGTCTGTGGGTTAATCTACATTGCACTGACAAACTCCCAGTCTAAGTTGTCACGTTAAAGGTTTGTTCTGGGTCACTTCACCATCCAGGGCAGGTTGGTGAGTTTCCTATTGTCCTTTATGCAGTGACTCAGGACCCAGACCACCTCCCTCTATGAGGCCACCATCTATGCCACCCCCGTTAACTGTGAAAGAAGAAGAGAGGGTTGTAGGCTTGAATGAGGTCTTTTAAGGGCCACATCCCTTCGGTGTACACTGTCGTGGTTAGAACTCAGATGGCCCCAACCTAACAGCAAGCTGTTTGCCTGCGTGTTAGGAAAGAGGCAGCAAACTGGTGAAGCCCAGTATGGTTTCTACCACAGATAAAAAGTTTAAGATGCTCCTGTCTCAGCAGCCTTTAGGATGTAGCTGGGGAGAAAGAGGGGCATGTCAGTTCAGTTCAGTCGCTCAGTTGTGTCCGACTCTTTGCGACCCCATGGACTGCAGCATGGGTGTAAAGAGGGGCCTGTAGGAAGAGTTGATTAAGAAATTCAATGGCAAATGCTATGTCAACGGTATTCTGAAGACAGCAATAACTAAAATATAACCAAGATGTAGGAGTTCATAGGACCAAGAGATCAGACTGAGCTGGAGTTGCTGGATAAAATTTCAAGGACAAGGTGGGATCTGAATTAAGTTTTGAAGGAGTGGCAAGATTCTGAGGAAGGAGAACTGTTTCCCAGGAAAACAGGAAGCAGAGTAAACAAAGGGTCACACAGAGAAGGTGTGAAAGCCCAGAGCTAACACAGGTAAAGACCAGGCCCTAACCAGTCCTAATGATTACTGGTCAGGTGAGTCTCAGTAGTCCGATTTGAGAGGAGGTTCCTACGGAAAGACTGGGGTGGAGGTGGGATGTTGAAGTGGGGGTGCTCAGGACAGCAGCCAGAGGTGCTTCCTAGAAGTTTAACCCCCCTGCTAAAGTATTTTAGAATTTTAACAACAGGACAGCTCCATCTGAGCACAAAGGCTAAACATCTGCCTCATATTGAAGAGAGGCAGCTGAGGATGGAAAGACAGACAGACTAGAGTTAAATTGTGAAGGGCTTTGAATGCCAGGGTGTTTGGGATTCCCAAAAGAAAGATGAACATCCCTTATTTTTAGAGTTAAAGCTCAGGGAACCCCCTCCCCCATAAATATCTAATAATGAATGATTAAATAAACAAGTGTATCTATATAATGGAAAAGCCCGTAATCATTAAAATCAAGTTTCTGAATACTCATTAATGACATGGAATAAGTGAAAAAAGTTGTATATAGAGTATAATACCAAGTTAATAACTGCAAATATGAAGAACCAACATCAAACTGTAAACTGTGGTTATTTCTGGATGGTAGTATTATACTTGATTTCTTGTTTTCCTCGTTACTTTTTTCTATAATGAGCACATTTTACTTCTATACTGAATATGTAATAAATGCTCTTTTCCAAAAGCAAAGCTTAAATGTGGAGTTTGGCACAGTGGTTGCCCACTGTGGTTCCCAAGCAGGCGAACTCGGTCCTGTTTCACAGGATCCAGGACCTGGCTGCCCACGTGATGCAGGTCACGGTGGCAGACCACCCTCTGCCTCTGTGGTGTTTGACTCTGCCTGCACTGAGCACAGGACTGGGAAAGCATCATATTGTCATCATTGCTGAAAGGTCCTCGGGTGTACTTGTAATTCCAGCAATTCCCTGAGGCATCAGGGGCCCAGAAAACGCATGTGATCTCCCTGAGCACATGCTACAGCGTCCTGGGAATGCCAAGGACCAACACAGAGCTGTAGCCATCGAGAGCACATTCAGATGCAAATTCTCACTTTATCATTGAGAAAACTGAGGCCAGAAAGAAGACTCTTGCCCAAGGTCACACAGTGAATTAGGGCAAGTAGGGACTCGGGCCCATGGATTCAAGGTCCTGGGCTCTGTTATCAAGTCACAGGCTCTTGGACAACTGTCTTTCCTGGGTTTTGGTCAGATTTGTTTTTTGTCTACTCATACCTACACAGTCAGATGTATTTTGGGTTACAGTTCATGGAATGGTGTCTATTCTTGTATGTTTAGTTTTCATGGCTCCCTGGTGGTATGGCAGTAAAGAACCCGCCTGCCAAGGCAGGAGACTCAAGAGACATGGGTTCCATCCCTGGGTTGGGAAGAGCCCCTGGAGAAGTAAATGGCAACCCAATCTAATATTCTTGCCTGGGAAATCCCATGGACAGAGGAACCTGGTGGGCTTTAGTTTATGGGGTTTGCAGAGAGTCAGACATGACTGAGTGAGCATGCATGCACGCACTCATGCATAATATATATATATATAGTACAGGTTTCTTCAACTAAATTCTGATCTTGTTTAAGTCTAATGCAGTATGAAAATGGTGAAAATATTCTTTGAGAACAGCCAGGAAGTTTCTCAAAAAGTTAAACGTAGTGTTACCCAGCAAATTCCCTTCCAAGGTATGAACCCAAGGGAACTGAATGCCTGTGTCCACACAAAACTTGTAAACCATTGTTCATGGCAGCAATATCCATATGACCAAAAAGTAGAAACAACCGAAACATCCATCATCAGCCTGTGAGTGGATAAACAAAATGTGCTACAGATGTGGAGAACAAACCAGCGGTTACCAGTGAGGAGAGGGAAGTGGGAAGGGGTGAGAGAGGGGTAGGGGAGTAAGAGGCACAAACTGTTAGGTATAAAATAAGCTACAAGGATACATTGTACAACGTGGGAAATACAGCCAACATTTCTTAATAACTATAAATGGAGTATAACCTTTAAAAATTGTGAATCAAATATATTGTACACCTGTAACTCACATTGTATAGCAGCTATACTTCAACAAAAAAATTTTTAAGGAGCTATATACATACAATGGCATGTTACATGGAAATAAAAAGGAATGAAGGGCTGTTAAGTGCTAAACATGGATGAACCTTTAAAATATATGCTGGAATTCCATGGTGGTCCAGTGGTTAAGAATCTGCCTGCTAATGCAGGGGACATTGGTTCAATCCCTGGTCTGGGAAGATTCCATGTACCATGGCACAACTAAGCCTATGCACCGCAACTATTGAGACTGAAGGCCACGACTATTGAAAGTCAGGCACCCTGGAGCCTGTGCTCTGCAACAAAAGAAGCCACTGTAATGAGAAGCACGCACACTGCAAATAGAGAAATCCTGAGCGCAGCAACGAGTAACCAGCACAGCCAAAAATAAAGAAATGAATACTTTAAAATATATGCTAAGTGAAAGAAGACAGTCATCAAAGACCACATGTTGTATAATTCCATTTACATGAGATGTCCAGAACAGGCAATTCCACAGAAGCAGAGAGTAAATTAATGGTTTCAAGAGGCGTTGGAGTGAGGAGAACAGAAAGTAACTGCTAATGGATACGGGGTTTCTTTACTGAAATACACCAAAGATTTTTACAAAGACTTTTAGGTCCTCACAGACATATTTACAGCTTTCCATGAGGGACCAGGGTTGACACATGATATTTTAATTTGAACCATAAAAATTAAGAGTTTCATCAAGTGTTTTAGCATTGTCCAAGTACAACTTGCATCTAATACTCCTTTAATCTACTCAGACCAAATCTAGGAGGAAGGCAGAGCAGAATAACCGTCCTCTGTCACTCACACACACACACACACACACACACACGAGGCTCAAGCAGGTTAAGTAATCTGTTAAGGCCACTCGGACAGTCCCTGGCTGAGTCTGGCACATGAAAGACTGCTCCTCTCTGCAGCTGGGTCCTGTGCCCTCCTGCTAATCATGACATGACAGAGGATTCTCTGCAACTTCAGATCTTCCTTCGGTCCTGGGTGTAGAAACACAGAAGCTCTGGGGATAAGGAGGCAAGCTAGAGAACCCCAAGCAAAGTTACCCTCAGACGTGCAAGCTAACAGAGCCCGTTCTAGTCACACTCTTCTCTTTGGCACCATCCCACAGCTGAGGACTGAAAAATGTCACAGTCTTGCCGACACTAAAGCAAGCGTGTTTGGGATCCAAACACCCATCACGCTATCTTCTTGCCCCGGCTGTTTACAGGACAGCAGAAAGGCTGCAGGTTGCCAGTTTTAGCTGGTAACCAGGCTCCCTTCACCCAACATCTCTTGGCCTGATTTGTCCCCTGAAATTTCTCAGGCCTTTGGAGGAGTGCAGGGGTGGGGGGTGGGGGACAGGGTGTGGTGGGAAGGCAGAAACCATCCCTTCTGGTTTGGAACATATGTCCTTTAATTCATCAGTTAGG
Source organism: Cervus canadensis (assembly GCF_019320065.1). Taxonomy (NCBI): domain Eukaryota; kingdom Metazoa; phylum Chordata; class Mammalia; order Artiodactyla; family Cervidae; genus Cervus; species Cervus canadensis. Next base: position 43,088,573 of record NC_057391.1, read on the forward strand.
TGTTCAAGAACATAACAGTGAGTGTTACTTTCAAACCTAGAAGGTTTCAAGTTGGGGAGATTTTAAAACAGTGATGCTGGGGCCTCACCCCTAGAGACCTGAGGTGAGCTAGGACTTTTAAAGTTTCCCAGGCATTCTCATGAATGGCCAGGGTGGCAAACTGCCATACTAAGTTCAAGAATTTGAATAGATCCCCCTACCCTACTTCCATTGGTGAGTTCTAGCCACTCCGTCCTAGAGGTTTTGCTCACTCTGAATTTAAAACGTCGTGTGAATGCCTTTCCACATAAATCGAGTCACAGGTAGGAGATGTGGGCTGGAAGAAGGCTGGTGAATTTCTTGGCCCTACCACTCGCTGTCAAGAGAGGCAGTATATAAAGGAAGGCTATGGACACAGACCTTCTGGCCTTGCAACCCGACTCCACTGCTAAGTCATTCAGTGGAGCAGAATGGACTGCTAAGCCATCCTAAGCCTCAGCTTCCTTATCTGTGAAATGGGCCTGTGGGCTAGTGAAGGGATGTGGGCTGGGAAGAGCACACACTTGCATGACCCTGACCACGAGTGTCTCCTTAAGTTTTGCATCCTGAGCACCTCGCTGGCCCACCTTTGTCCTTGCTCTGAGGAGGTGCGAGGAGATAAAGTGTTCCCAGTGCCCGGAACACTTCAGGAGCTCAATAAACGTTCACTAGGAGCAAGAATTGGGCCTACAACCCAACTTTTAACTCAGCCAACTTCACTGTATTTTATTCCCCTCCCAACCAATTAAGCTCCATTTCTTTCCCACAGAGAACACAGTTGTGGTTGCCAAAGGGGAGGAGAGTGGTGGAGGGAAGGGTCGGGAGTTTGGGATTAACAGATGCAGACTATTAATGGATAAACAAGGTCCTACACTATAGCACAGGGAATATCCTGTGATAAACCATAATGAAAAAGAATATGTGTGTGTGTGTATACATATAACTAAATCACTTTACCGTACAGCAGAAATTAACACAACATTGTAAATCAACTATACGTCAATAATTTTTTCTTTAATTAAAAATTCCATTCCTTTCTATTTAAGTTAACCCAATTCAATCTCCCTAGTCCACCCTCCCCCAATCCTCGAAGTTTTTCAAACTGGTCAAAGCAACTTAATTTGCTATAGTTCAATTCTAACATGTCTCCATCCACAGAGTTGACATTTAATAACAATAAAAATTCACGACGTCCAGTTAAATTTGAATTTTAGATCATTGAGCCAAAGTTTTAGTATATGATCCATGCTATATTCAAATTGAAATTTGAAATAAGTTTGCAGTGTTTTAAAATAAAAATTCAAACGTAAGCACACTGTGTTTCATCTGGCAACCCCACTCACTCGTTACCACTCAAGCACAGTTGGGCACTGCGCCCTCTGGTGCTTTTTCTTTCCCACCTTATAGTTCTTATGTGATAAGACAGATTCTAAACTCTTCCCAGAAGACTGGGAGCAATGAGGAGATGTGAGCTTAACGAACCTTACTTTATTTCACTTACTTAGCAGAGTTCCTGGTACTGTTTGTTGAAGATGGGAAGGAAGTGAGAGAGGGAGGAAAGAAGAGAGGAAGGAAAGAAGGAAGAATGGGGGTGGGGTGGGGGTGGAGAAAGGAAAGTTCTGGTTTTCAGCTAATAATCTAATTTATCACATGAAAAGCAAAAATTACTCTTTCATGTGCTTACTTAACGCTTTGTCTTTTTAGTAATTAACATGGGTCCAGTGTCTTAAATGTTACACATGGTTTACGTGTATATCATTTCATCTTTGTTTCTTGAGACTTTAGAAGTGTTATTTTTAACCACGGGCAGCAGACACAGTTGGACGCCCACTCACCAGTTACTCCAGCAGGTCCCGGTCTGCCTCTTCTTGCTGGTGACGATGACAACGCTACTCTGCTCCTCTCCGCCATTTCTGAGACTCAGAAGAGGGCAGCCCCATTCCCAGCTCCAGGAGACGATTGTGGCGGGACCCTTCCTTGCTAATCTCCACATTAACTCCCTGACATGATTCTAACTAATGGCATGCTGGAGCAGAGCTGTTGAGAGACTTGGAGGTATGGTTTCCTGGCTCTTTGCAGAGCTGCTGTCCTGTTCTTTTCCTGCTGAACTATGTTGTGTCTGAGGACGCAGTCTGGAGGTGGAGCAGAGACCCGCAGAGCACAAAGATGGAAGGAACCTGGGCCTTGGGCAACAGCACTGAGCCAATAAAGCCAAGTCTGTCTGCCCTCCCTCCCCCTTCTCATTATGTTATAATAAGACTCCTTATTGTATCAGCTGTTTCCAGTTGGGTTTTCTGCAGCCAAAAGCATCTTCATTGACACACTCCCTCTTATAAACAAGAGCATATTGAAGCCTAAGGTGGCAGATGAGCTACCAGGCTTGCAGAGCTGGTAGACTCCAGAAAGGCTCCCAGGTCCAGTTGCATCTGGATTCAGGTTCAGGTTGTCTATGCTTCATGCTCCCTTGTTAACCGTGTCCTCCTTCCGGTCTGCCGCCGTAACTCAGATTCCCACTGCTTAGCTGTCTCTTTGGGTTAAGATATTGAGGACCTTTATAAAAACGCAACTACATTCGCATTTTACTTCTGAATGTATAAATGGGCTTACCTGGCGGCTCAGCTGGTAAAGAATCCGCCTGCAATGCGGGAGACCTGGGTTCAATCCCTGGGTTGGGAAGATCCCTTGGAGAAGGGAACAGCTACCCACTCCAGTATTCTGGCCTGGAGAATTCCCTGGACTGTATAGACCATGGGGTCACAAAGAGTCTGACACGACTGAGCGACTTTCACTTTCACTTTCTGAATGTGTGTGTGTATGCAGTGTGGTGTGGATCACCTTTTTTTCCCTTGGGAGGTGAAAATTTATCAATTTATACTGTATCAGCACGTTACTACATGGACATATCTGCTAACACAGTTGACTTTTCTTACAGTAAAAGGGATTTTTCTCCTTTAAAAAGTACATTTTTTTCTCGAGGAAGGAAATATTTTCAAAGTACGTATTTTCATATTAAGTAGAAACTATGAATAATTGATTTTCTAAAAAACAGTCATAAGCCGTAGGGCTAGTGAGAAAGAGATCTGAATGCTTTTAAATTTGCTTTCAGGCCTCTCCTAATTTGTTCCTCATCTTTCACATAAACTATATATCTATCAAAATACAAAGATTTCATTCCCTTTGCTGAGAATTAAAGGCATTTAACTTGAAAAATCAATTTTTTCTATTAAGAAAAATAGAGTGATGACAGGGAGTATTAATGTAATGCCCTGAATTGTACACTTAAAATGGTTAAAATGGCAAATTTTATGTTACATATATATTTTGCTGCAATTTAAAAAATTAATATCTGAAAGCCTTAAGTTACATACTTTAAATGGATGAATTATATGGTATGTGAATTATATCTCAATAAAGTTGTTAAAAAAATAGAACCAGCTATTATTTCCATTAACAAATTGTCTTTGTCCATTTCCATTTAAGTTTTTGAAAAGGTGATCTGATAGCTAAATAATTTCAAATGCATTAATAAAAGGGATCCATGTATGATCAGCCACTTCCAAACACTAACAATAGTTACCATGGCCTTTATAATGACTTTTTGGGGGTAATGTTTTATTTTTACATAATTCAAACTTAGAGCAAAGTTGTGAGCATTTTACACATTGTTTAAATAATATATGACAACACAGACACATGAATAGGGGAAATTCACATACTCTAAAGTAAGTATTATGACATCAGGAGAAAACCCATTGTATAAAATAAATGCAACTTTGAAATAACTATAACAATTTTAATACCACTGCAATTCAGCATATAGCTGTTTCATGACCAGTCATAAAACAGAAGTTCCTATAAAAATGCATGAGCACCTAATAGGTAAAGAATTTGTGCACTAATTATTACAGAAATGCAAGTCAAAATGCAAATCAAAACTACAATGAGGTAACACCTCAATCAGTCAGAATGACCATCATTAAAAACCCTACAAATAACAAATGCTGAAGAGGTTGTGGAGAAAAGGGAGCCTTCCTACCCTGTTGGTAAATGGGAATGTAAATTGATGCAGTTACTATGGAGAACTATATGGAGTTTCCTTAAAAAACTGTGTGCTCACTCAGTCGTGTCTGACTCTTTGCGGCCACATAGACTGGAATCCACCAGGCTTCTCTGTCCATGGAATTTTCCATAGGCAAGAATACTGGAGTGGGTTGCCATTTCCTACTCCAGGGGATCTTCCTAACCCAGGGATCAAATGTGCAACTCTTGCGTATCCTGCATTGGCAGGCAGATTCTTTACCACTAGTGCCACCAAGGAAGCCCATAATCCCACTCCTGGACATATATCTGGACAAAACCATGATTCAAGAAATACATTCACCCTTATGTTCAGAGCAGCACTATTTACAATAGCCAAGATGTGGAAACAAGCTGAATATCCACTGACAGATGAATGAGTAAAGATGTGGTACACATACACAATGGAATACTACTTAGCCATAAAAAGAATGAAATCATGCCATTTTCAGCAAAATGGACAGACCTAAGATTATCATACTAAGTGAAGTAAGTCAGAAGGAGAAAGACAAATACCATATGATATCACTTACATGTGGAATCTAAAATATGGCACAAATGAACTTACCTACAAAACAGAAACAGACTCACAGACATAGAAAATAGACTTGCGGTTACCAAGGGGGAGAGGGGTGGGGGAGGGATGAATTCGGAGTTCAGGATTAGCAGAGACAAACTAGTATATATAGAATGTATAAACTGTAAGTTTCTACCATATAGCACAGAGAACTATATTCAATATTCTGCAATAAACCATAATGAAAAGGAATATATCTGAATCATTTTGCTATATAGCAGAAATCCACATGACATTGTGTACCAACTACACTTTGATAAATTAAAAAAATAAATTTAGATACCTTCATCTGGAGCTGATGCACCCGTCAAAAGAAAGAATTTGTGCATTGAAGTTATGTGTTCAACATTTTCTCACAATAAAGCCAACCAAAATATACACGGGCATACTTTGGAAATACATGTAGGCTTTAAATTGCTTTTAAACTATTCAATGTAAATATCTAGAAATGTGCAGTTTTGCAGCAAACTCACATTTTCTCTCTCACAGGCTGCGGTCACCCTCCCCCAGCTCCACAGCGCCCTCTGTTGATTCCCGGGGCTGTGCCCTTTCCCAGTCCCCCCTACACTTCCTGGTCCTGCTCTTCTGGGCTTGAGAAGAAATGGTCCTGTCCCATGACTGACTGCAGCTGTTCCTCCTTGTCACTCTAGTTTGCTGATCTCCAGGATGATCCGGGGACTGGCACCCTGAGCTGTCTCAACTGTCAGGAGGTTCTGAACAGGTGGACAGAGGCCCCAGTGGTGCAGGACTTTAGCAGCCCCCTTGACATTGGCTGGCCCATGAGGGATCTGACCTCATCTTTTCAGCTGCCTTATTCCATCCCTAATGGGTAGCACCCCACCTCTACCATGCTATCCCAGTGTCTTTAACCTTAAGGTCCCTAATTCTAGGGCCCCCAGCCCAGCTGTAATTTTCAAGAACTATGATTAAAGGAGGTGGCCTTACACAGGGAGCCTGGTGCTCTGTGATGACCTAGAGGGGTGGGATGGCATGGGAGGGAGGCTTAAGAGGGAGGGGACATATGTATGTTGTTGTCATTGTTGCTGAGTTGCTAAGTCGTGTTGGACTATTTTGTGACCCCATGGACTGTAGCCCACCAGGCTCCTCTGTCCATGGGATTTCCCAGGCAAGAATACTGGAGTGGGTTGCCATTTCTCTCTCCAGGGGATCTTCCCAACCCAGGGATTGAACCTGCATTGGCAGGCAGATTCTTTACCACTGAGCCATCAGGGAAGCCCTGGATATATCTATACTTACAGCTGATTCACATTGCTGTACAGTGGGAACCAACATAACATTGGAAAGCAATTATTCTCCAATAAAAAAAAAGAAAAGGAGGTGGCCTTGATCCTTCTCTTCATCTCATCCTAAGGCCCAAGCCCCCTCTCCCCTTCCTCCAAATTCTGATCAGGCAAGCAAGCTTTGTGGCTCAACACGAGATTGTCTTGGGGTCATTATCTTGGTTCTCACTGTTGGTTTTAAGGCATGGGACCCATCAAGTGGCCCCCTCACAATGGGGAGATTGCAAAAAATGATCTTACTTTACATAAAGGTTCATCATCAACCCCACCCCAATGCATCTTGCAGAGATGGGGGGTGGAGTGATGGTGTTCGGCGGGAGAAATGGGGTGCAGTTTCTGTAGAGATGTTTTGCCTTTCAGAAAGGTTTTACAGGGGCTAGGTGGGCCCACAGGTAGAGTTGCTCTAAAAATGCAAGAAGTTTCCAGCTGTGGGCTCTCAGAGGCAAACTGGAATAAAGGGAAGATCCTCCTATCATGATGTATTACTAAAATCCAGTGAGGCAGCTGCTATACCAGCGACGTTTACAGCAGGAAGGGGGCAGGGCACCTCTCCTTGGCAGAGGTGAAGTGGGGTAGGGCTGAGGTTGGGCTGGGACTTGAAGAAGGAAGTCATGTCTGGAGAGAGGGGAGGGGCTTCCCAATTGGGGAAGAATGTTAGGGAGAGTCTGCCCTGAAAGGCAGGGCCTGTCTGGGAAAGAGTCGGGAGTGCCTGCCTGGCTGGACTGTGGAGTGGCTGGGGCTGGGGGAGGGAGATGATTCTGGAAAATGGGTTGCAGCCAGCTGTGAGGGCTTGAGTGCCTAGGTAAGGAGCACGGGCTTCTGTTGGCTTAATGGGACACTCTGAGAGTCTTTAAGTAGGAGAGTAACATCACAGGATGTGTTTAACTTTTTTGTATATTGTCTCATTATGATCAGGACTCTTACAATGAATTATATGTTTTATAAAAGTTTCCACTTCTAACATGTTTTTAAAGTCACAGGGTGCACATCAATATCCCAGAACAAAAATTTCTGTGGGGTTTTATTTATATAACCAATAATTAAAAGTAGATCCATTCTATGGGTAGCTATTTTCATATAGCAACATAGTATATATTTTCATTTCTCTTGAATTATAAGCCCTGCTAAATAATTGTTAAGTCTGAGCAAACCTACCAAGACTATAGACTAATGCTTACTATTTTTATTTTCATTTCTCCCTTTTCCTTTCTTTTCATTTTCAATTAAAAAAAAAAACTTTTGGTGGGAAGAACTTGACCCAGCAACTACTGACATGTACCTGTGCTTTCTGGGCATACAATATTTTCCTACTTCTGCAGTGACACAGGCAAATAATTCAGTAAATTTTATGCTCTTAGAAACAGTAGCCAAGTTTCAGAATCAAAATACTTTCCCTGATCGTTCCCAGTTCAAATTCACCTTGAATATTGTTTGAGTATTTCTAAAACTACCTATACTTCCATCCCTTTATTTTCACTTTTGATTTTTAAAAAAATCAAATTAAAAAAACCCTCAAATCTGCAGAAAAGTTGTGAAGATATTACAACAAATGCCTATATACCCTTCAATGCAATTCACTGGGTGTTAACATTTTACCTCTACACATATTCAAAAGCACACACACATATACACACACACACACACACACACACAGTCCAGCCTCACCTAGCATTTCCCTTTTTGCTTCTGAGCCACTTGAGAGTAAGCTGCAGATACCATAACTTTTCACCCTAAATACTTTAGCAAGTAACTTATAAGCACAAGGAGATTCTTTTATATAATCACAATAATCAAATTTGGGAAATTCAACCTCAATACAGTCATGCACATTCTTTAATCAAACTTCAATTATTCCCAATAATATCCTTTAAAGCATGTTTTTTCCCCAATCCAGTATCCAATTCAAGATCACTCATCTTATGTACTTTTCATTCTCTTTGATCCACTTTAATCTGGAAGTGTTCCTTACGCTTTTGTGTTTTTCATGACATTGACATGTTTTAAGTTTATGGGGCCAGATGTTCTGTCACATGTTCCTCGACTTGGATGTGTCTGATTTTTCTCATGATTAGACCCACTTAATGACTCCGGACACTTAATGACTTCAGCAATATGTGAACCGTGAACTTCCAGATGTTCAAGCTGGTTTTAGAAAAGTCAGAGGAACCAGAGGTCAAATTGCCAACAACTGCTGGATCATCGAAAAAGCAAGAGAGTTCCAGAAAAACATCTACTTCTGCTTTATTGACTATGCCAAAGCCTTTGACTGTGTGGATCACAATAAACTGTGGAAAATTCTTAAAGACATGGGAATACCAGACCATCTGACCTGTTTCTTGAGAAACTTGTATGCAGGTCAGGAAGCAACAGTTAGAACTGGACATGGAATGGAATATTACTCAGCCATTAAAAAGAATTCATTTGAATCAGTTCTACTGAGATGGATGAAACTGGAGCCCATTATACAGAGTGAAGTAAGCCAGAAAGATAAAGACCAATACATTACACTAACGCATATATATGGAATTTTAAAAGATGGTAACAATAACCCTATATGCAAAACAGAAAAAGAGACACAGATGTACAGAACAGACTTTGGGACTCTGTGGGAGAAGGCAAGGGTGGGATGTTCTGAGAGAACAGCATTGAAACAAGTATACTATCAAGGATGAAACAGATCACCAGCCCAGGTTGGATGCATGAGACAAGTGCTCAGGGCTGGTGCACTGGGAAGACCCAGAGGGATGGGATGGGGAGGGAGGCAGGAGGGGGGATCGGGAAGGGGAACACATGTAAATCCATGGCTGATTCATGTCAATGTATGGCAAAAACCACTACAATATTGTAAAGTAATTAGCCTCCAACTAATAAAAATAAATGGGAAAAAAAATGCAAAAAAAAAAAAGAACTGGACATGGAACAAAAGACTAGTTCTAAATAGGAAAAGGAGTATGTCAAGGCTGTATATTGTCACCCTTCTTATTTAACTTCTATGCAGAATACATCATGAGAAACATTGGGCTGGAAGAAGCACAAGCTGGAATCAAGATTGCCAGGAGAAATATCAATAACCTCAGATATGCAGATGACACCACCCTTATGGCAGAGAGGGAAGAGGAACTAAAGAGCTTCTTGATGAAAGTGAAAGAGGAGAGTGAAAAAGTTGGCTTAAAGCTTAACATTCAGAAAACTAAGATCATGGCATCTGGTCCCATCACTTCATGGGAAATAGATGGGGAAACAGTGGAAACAGTATCAGACTTTATTTTGGGGGGCTCCAAAATCACTGCAGATGGTGACTGCAGCCATGAAATTAAAAGACGCTTACTCCTTGGAAGGAAAGTTATGACCAACCTAGATAGCATATTAAAAATCAGAGACATTACTTTGCCAACAAATGTCTGTCAAGTCAAGGCTATGGTTTTTCCAGTGGTCATGTATGGATGTGAGAGTTGGACTGTGAAGAAAGCTGAGCGCCAAAAAATTGATGCTTTTGAACTGTAGTGTTGGAGAGTCTGTTGGACTGCAAGGAGATCCAACCAGTCCATCCTAAAGGAGATCAGTCCTGGGTGTTTACTGGAAGGACTGATGCTGAAGCTGAAACTCCAACACTTTGACCACCTCATGCAAAGAGCTGACTCATTGGAAAAGACCCTGATGCTGGGAGGGATTGGGGGCAGCAGGAGAAGGGGACGACAGAGGATGAGATGGCTGGATGGCATCACCAACTCGATGGACATGAGTTTGAGTAAACTCCGGGAGTTGGTGATGCACAGGGAGGCCTGGCGTGCTGCGATTCATGGGGTTGCAAAGAGTCGGACATGACTGAGCGACTGAACTGAACTGAACTGAATGACTCTGGGCAGAAATACTACAGAAACACTGTGCCCCGTGCAGTGCACGTACAGGAGGCATGTGAGTTGGTCGTCTCATTATTGGTGTTGTTAACTTTGATCTTTTGGTTAAGGTTGTATTTCCACATCTCTCCACTGACAAGAAACACTTTCCTCTTTGCAACTAATAAATAATTTGGGGAAAGATTTAAGACTGTGTAAATATCTTGCTTCCCAATAAATTCTCACCCAATAATTTTAGCATTGAATTGCCAGGAGATCAACCAGTCCATCCTAAAGGAAATCAGTCCTGAATAGTCATTGCAAGGACTGAGGCTGAAGCTCCAATACTCTGGCCCCCTGATGCGAAGAGCTGACTGACTGGAAAAGACCCTGATGCTGGGAAAGATTGAAGGCAGGAGGAGAAGGGGATGACAGAGGATGAGATGGTTGGATGGCATCACCGACTCAGTGGACATGAGTTTCAGCAAGCTTCAGGAGATGGTGAAGGACAACGGAATCCTGGCATGCTGCAGTCCGTGGGGTTGCAAAGAGTTGGAGATGCCTGAGCAACTGAACTGAACTGAATTTTAGCATCCATTGAGGATTTATTTTTTTGCCCGAATCCTCTATTAGTATAATAGTTTCAAAATAGTGATTTTCTTACTTATTTCTTCTACACTTACTATCTGATGTGATGATGAGCTCTCCGTTCACATACCATTTCCTATCCCATAATTACTTACCTATCTGTCTATATGTTTGTATTTATAAGTGTCAGTATGGGCTAATAGATTCTTTGAATAGGATATATTATAATCTTTTACATTTATTATTTATGCTGATACCCAAAATGTCCCTGGTTTTTCCAATAATAACTTTTTCACAGTGGCGTCTGTGGGTTGCTTTTTTTTTTTAATTGACTAGGGTATTTTCTATGACTTAAAAACTTTAACTCCCTTATTTTCTGGCCCCACAAGATGTTCCAGCCTCACCTGGTATTTCCTTGTCCTAGTCCTGGAATCAACCATTTTCCCAAGGAATGCTTGCTCCTTTTAGAGGAGAATGGTTTTTAGAAACCAAGATTTTAGGTGCTGGGTCTGGTAGAGAATGTATTTTATCAATAGGAAAACCAAATGAAAGGCAGGTCGTGTAGGGGCAGCTGCACAGGGACAAAAGCTTTCTCCTGTCCTTCTTGTCTCTACCTGGCAGGGCCTCCGACATGAACATCTTTCACTCACCACACTTGCTTCCCTGAGACAAGCTGGATGAGAGAGGCCCAAACACAGAAGTGATGGAACATTCTTTGTGGCCTCCTACCTTCTTTTGCTGCCTCCTGGGTTCCCATCTTTGGTGAACTTGAGAGCCTGTCCTGCTCTGGAACTTTCCAACCTTCCCTATACCCCCAAAATTTACCCGGCTCCTACCATTTTCCAACATATTCCATTCTTTGGAAATAGAAGAAAAGGTTTTGGACTCAAACTCTGGTTCCTCTACCTGTGTGTCCACGAGCAAGTTAATGGTTTTGGGCCTCAGTTTCCTTATCCTTAAAAGACAGGAGTCATCTATAATATCATAAATTAAAATGGAAATGTTTTGCAAACCCTAAAACCTCCATAAAGATGTGAGGAGCTGTTATTACTGTAAACAAAATTCTTTGGTGTGTTAATAGCTCCATGAGTTAATGTTCCCAAGTTAACAAGGCAGCCTGAAGAAATGGGAATCACTTTGAAGCCAGAGAGATCCAATCTACCATTAATTGTTTGTGTGGCCTTGGGCAAAGTCACTTAGCCTCTCTGGGTCTCAGTTTCTTCATCTGTAAAATGGGATAACAATACCTTACTTTGTAGTTTGTTTCTGGGTGTCTGCTGAGACACAGGGCTTCCTGGATTAACCAGGGCTGCCATGGGAGGTAGAAGGGAGTGAGGGTTGAACATTGGGGCAAGAGAGCATGAGAAAGTGATTCTCAATCATTAGAATAACATGGAGAACTTTTAAAAACTCCAAGCTCCCAGGATGTACCAGAGGCCAATTATAACAGAATCTTTAGGTAGGCATCACTAATTTTTAAAGCTCCCCCTGTGACTCCAATGTTAAGTAAGCTAATAAATATAACTCTTGCTGTCCCTTCTCTTCCTTTGGGACCATGACCCAAAAGGATAACTAACGATGGCAATGCTAGGTCTGGGGCAAGTGGCGAAGAAGGCATTTTCAAGCCTTTCAGATCTCCTCAAACACTAGCACCCATGCACTGGGGCTGCCTCTTTCCTGAGTGTATTTCAGTTGAACTTCAGTGACATCATTTGAAAGCTAAAAACGTCTGCTTGCAGCACCATATTGATGTATTCCCCCCCTCCCCAAGTACAAAGGCTCTTACTTTTAAAAACTCTCCTTAATGACAGTGATACACCAAAATGATGTTGAAGTTGCCTGCTCAAAACATCAACAGTACACTTATATGTATAATAAGCACATTATGCGTGTAATCTGGGGTTAGCCAGAGACTTGTCATCTTGACCACATGTTGTGCTGTCAGGCAGAGGCTTCTAGAAGACCACATGGGTGCCCCCCAGTCATGCCCTTCCATGCTGGGCTGGAGCCTGGCCCACATTTGAATAATTTGTGTTTGGGAATTACAATGAAGCTTTGGGTTTATGTTCTTGTAGTGCATTTTTTGGAGTGGCCCCCGTCAAAGACGGGGGGCAGCATCCCATGACTTTGTCAAAAGGGTGGTGGAAACAGCCAGAGCAAGATCCAAGAGTCTTGGTTATTAAAGTTCCTCGCTTCTCCCTTGAGCAGATGTCTTTGGTTTCTGGAGGTGAATGCCTGGTTTTGCCTGCAGTGAGGCCAGCTGGGTAAATCACGGGATAAATGGTGAAGGTAGCTCTCAAACTGTCCAGGTGACAGAAATCTGGAGGTTGTGGCACTTTCAGTTACTGTGCGCTGACTACCTACTATGTGCCTGGTGGTTCGTGTGCACTCTTGTGTCTCACTGGCTCTATACCCTGCAGGATAGACATCATCCCTACTTATTCTCCAATAATAAGAGCAAGGCCCCGAGAAGTGAAATAAGTTCCCCAAAGTTACACAGCTAGTAAGCAGCAAGACTGGAAACCAGGGCTGACTGACAGATGCCACTCTCAACATTAAACTATACCATTCCATGAGGCCCAAATTATCAGCTCTACCACCTCCTCTGGCTGGAGGAGGATAAGATCCATGAACAAGTCTTCAGTTCAGTTTAGTTGCTCAGTCGTGTCCAACTCTTTGCGACCCCATGAATCACAGCACGCCAGGCCTCCCTGTCCATCACCAACTCCTGAAGTCTACTCAAACTCACGCCCATCGAGTCGGTGAGGCCATCCAGCCATCTCATCCTCTGTCGTCCCCTTCTCTTCCTGCCCCCAATCCCTCCCAGCATCAGGGTCTTTTCCAATGAGTCAACTCTTCACATGAAGTGGCCAAAGTACTGGAGTTTCAGCTTCAGCATCAGTCCTTCCAATGAACGAGTCTTACCTCTCCACAAAACCATCAAGCTGAGAGATTGTGCTTGTAGAAGTCCTGCCCTCCTTTCAGGAAGATTTCCTCTTACCTCTGTGACCACCACCATGCAGATGTGACAATAATTACATAGCAGGCAGCAAGGAAAGCATTTCTCTCACTCTGCCCTCAGGGCACTTCACAGCCTTCTTTGGAAACTCATTGTGTGGATACATCGAGAACATACCACAGGCCATCAAGACCGGCTCTGGCTTTCACGCTCTGCATGCACACTCTACTTTTGTTTCCGTCCATTCCTGGTTCCCCTGGTCAGCAGATGCCAAAGTTGTAAGGAGTTTATCTTAAAATCTAGTCTTGGTTTTAAAAATTCTGGCTCATAGAATCTTACATTCACAGAATTTTAAAGTTGGAAAGGATGCTAAAGATTACCCAATTAAACAGAATAGAGAACCCAGAAATAAACCCACACACTCACAGTCAATCAATCTTCAACAAAGGAGGCAAAAATATACAATGGAAAAAAGACAGTCTCTTTAGCAAGTGGTGTTGGGAAAGCTGGACAGCTGCATGTAAATCAACGAAGTTAGAATACTCTTTCATACCATACACAGAAACAAACTCAAAATGGCTTAAAGACTTAAATATAAGACATGACACCATAAAACTCCTAGAAGAGAACATAGGCAAAACATTCTCTGACATAAATTGCAGCAACACTTTCCTAGATCAATCTCAGAAGGTAAAAGAAATAAAAGCAAAAATAAACAAATGGGACCTGACTGAACTTAAAAGTTCATGCATAGCAAAGGAAATCATAAACAAAATGAAAAGACAACTTATGGACTGGGAGAAGATGTTCGTGAACGATGCGACTGACAGGACTTAATTCCCAAAACATACAAACAGCTCATACAACTCAACAATAAAACAATACTGGAGTGCTTGCCATTTCCATTTCCAGGGGATCTTCCTGACTCCGGGATCGAACCTGGGTCTCTTGCATTGCACACAGATTCTTCACTGTCTCAGCCACCACGAAAGCCCACAGTAAAACAAACAACCCAATCAAAAAATGGGCAGAAGACCTAAATAGACATTTCTCCAAAGAAGACAAACATATGGCCACTAGGCACATGAAAACATGTTCAATATGTCTTACTATTAGAGAAAAGCAAATCAAAACTACAATAAGTTATCACCTCACACAGTGAGAATGGTTTCATTAAAGTCTACAAATAACAAAGGCTGGGGAGGGTGTAGAGAAAATGAAACCCTCCTACACTGTTGGTGGAAATGTAAATTGGTGCAGCTACTATGAACAACAGTATGAAGGTTCCTTTAAAAACCAAAAATAGAGCTACCATACGATCCAGCATTTATCTACAGAAAAACATGGTTTGAAAGAATATATGCATCCCAGTGTTCACTGCAGCACTATTTAAAGAGTCAAGACATGGAAGCAACCTAATATATACATATACATATATATATATATATGGAATATTATTCAGCCATAAAAATGAAATAATGCCATTTACAGCAACATGGATGAACCTAGACATTATCGTACTAAGTGAAGTCAGAGACAAATATCATATGATATCACTTCTAAATAGAATCTAAAAAAATGATACAAATGAACTTATTTAGAAAACAGAAACAGACACACAGACATGGAAAACAAACTATGGTTACCAAAGGGAAAAGGGAAGGGGAGGAAAAAATTAGGAGTATGGAATTAACAAATCTACATTACTATGTATAGCATAGATAAAAAACAAGGGCCTACTGTAGAGTGCAGGGAACACCTGAAACGAACACAACATTATAAATCAACTACATTTCAATTTAAAAAAGGAACAAAACAAAACCAAAAAGAAAGAAAAATTACCCATTTAAATCTCCTTTATTTACAATTGGGGAAATCAAGGTCTAGAGCTATTTAGACACCCACTAAGGTTACAATGTGAAATCAGTGGTCAGAACAAAATATCACAAGAAATTAAGTCACGCAATCCCTTTCCCCTTGTCAGTTTACCCCAGAATCTCATTCCTGTCTGACACTTTGATTGCTTTTCAAGAACCTACTTCTGGGATCCCCTTCATCAAGAGATGAGGCTAAGTGGGCAGGACCTGTGGGCAGGCATGATGGAGGGGACAGGAGATCACTTACCCTCAACCCCAGGCCACAGCTTGGGCTTCAGTGCAGCCTGGAGAGATGCTGGTCACAAAGCAAGAACAACAGAGAACACCTTTACCTTGAAAACCAGGAACATTTTGAGGGCACAACTCCATGTGGCAGGAGCGGGCCAGGGCATTTAGCAAAGCCCCTCAAATAGATGCCAATGTGAGGAAGTCCCAGTGGCAGGAGAATTCAGGACCGGACCTGGGTGCTGGCCCCCAGTCGCCTGGAGAACCAGCTCTGATCTGCTTGAGAGCTTTGGCCCCAGCAGAGCTCCGGCTTGTGCTCAGTGAACGGTTACTTTTGAAACCACCTGGGGAGCCTCATGAGGATCCCAGGTGTTTCTGAGGTTTCTCCTCCTCTTGAGGACAAAGACCAGTATTTCAATTCTATTCGACAGATTCAGTTCTAAACAACTTAAAGCTATTTCTTTTTTTAAAATCCAGTCTGTCTTTAAAATAAGAATCTTATTGACAAGATTCATAGGAAGTGTCATAGACTTTGAAGGCATTTCTATAGGAAGAGTTCCCCAAAGGCTTGGAACAGTGATTCTCAACCCCTGCTTGTTAGACCTGGTGAGATTTGAAAACCTCCCCCTTGCTCTGGCCCCGCCTGCATAATTCAATCAGAACCTCCGGAGGTCAACCACATCAGTAGTTAAATCTCCCAGGTGGTTCCAGTTCCAATGTGGCTGGTTATGACCCCCTGGTGGAATTAGAAGAGTCTCCCAGGCAACGTTTGGAAAGGACAGCAGGGGTCTGGATAGCTAAGCTCCCACGTGATTGCTCCAAACAATCCTTAAGCACAGGCTTCCCGGGTGGCTCAGACAGTAAAGAATCCATCTGTAATGCAGGAGACTCAGGTTCGATCCCTGGGTCGGGAAAATTCCCTGGAGAAGGAAAAGGCTACCCACTCCAGTATTCTTGCCTGGGGAATTCCAGGGACAGAGGGGCTTGGCGAGCTACAGTCCATGGGGTCACAAAGAGTTGGACACAACTGAGGGACTAACATAAACATACATCCTTAAGCACCTTGTTGGTCCAGTTAACCCCTGACAGTGGGGCATACCTAAGTTCATTTCACTGCTCTGACTTGATTTAGATGCAGTCAGACCAAGAACTGCGCTTTATATCCTAGATGGTAGCTTACAGACAGCTTCAGCCTGTTACACAAATTTGAGGTGGAAAAGGAAGAAAGAAACAGCCTGTAACAAAACAAAGTGTCTTGCCATCATTCCACTGGTTGGTCCTAAGGTTGCTCTGTCTCTTCTTTGTTGCTGCTGGAAAAATCCAGATGTTGTTGGTGATCTTGAGAAAGTGGCTTTGAAGCTCAGAAACAATAAATAACTTTTCCAAGATTACCAGACTCATGGGCATTACTCCTATCTGTAAAATGGGAATAATACTGACCTCACAGCACTGGAGGAAGGAGTGAATGAAATTATGTTGGTTAAACTCCTGGCCCAGTGCCCTCCCACTAAATAGTAGCTAATGTTTGAATTTGCTGACTGGTCAGACCCTTCATTATAAAGAAAAAAGACTCAAAAAAGTTTGTTTTTAAAGATGATAATTTATACCTTGTATTTTAATGTGCATAAGGAAGGTGAAGAATTTCCAGGTCTTCACTTTCAAGAATACTTAGCTCACAGTAACTTATGATGGTAATGATCCTCTGGTGGATGTTGATGCAACATTACCCTAACATTTTAATGTGTGTGTGTGCATGCGCGAGTGTATGTTTGTGTGTGAATGTGTGCGGGCATGTGTGCTCAGTCGCTTAGTGGTGTCCAACTCTTTGTGACCCCATGCACTTAGCCCGCCAGGCTTCTCTATCCGTGGAATTTTCCAGGCAAGAATACTGGAGAAGGTTGCCATTTCCTACTCCAGGGTATCTTCCCTACCTAGGGATCAAACCCACATCTCTTGCATCTTCTGCATTTGGCAGTCAGGTTCTTTACCACTGTGTCACCTGGGAAGCCTAACGTTTCAGTATTATAATAGAAATCGGAAACTGTAAAAATCTTTAAAGACACCATCTTTCATGATCGAAAGAAAGAATTCACATGTTTGATGTACTTTCAGGTTCTGACTGCTTTTAAAGTCAGGCACAGGGCTTCCCTGGGGGCTCCGTGGTAAAGAACCTGCCTCCCAATGCAGGAGACACAGGCTTGATTCCTGATCTGGGAAGATCTCACTAGCCTTGGAGCAACTAAGCCCGAGAGCCACAACTTTTGAGCCTGTGCTCTAGAGCTTGGGAACCACAACCATGTGCGCTAGAGCCCAAGCTCCACAACAAGAGAAGCCACTGCAATGAGAAGCCTGGCTGCAACGAAAGAAAGCCTGCTCAGCAGTGAAGACCCAGCACAGCCAAAAATAAATAAACTTTTTTTTTTAAGTCAGGCACAATAGAACTCAGGGGAAGAGACCCACCATCAACAATAGTTATAACCCTAACATGTATAATATGCTTTAGTGTTCAAAGTATTTCCCATATTCAATGCAGTAACCTTAGAAGAAAGGCAAGGGAGCCTTATACCCATTTTACAGATAAAGAAACTGTGGGCTAAAGGTACTCAACAGAGCTAGGTCTGAAATCTCTGCTATTTCCAAGAAAGCACACTGATTCCGTAGTTAAAAGAGGAGAGATTGAGTCCACTCAGAAACTATGTACAGTTTATTCACTATTTACTACTACAGGCCAGGCACTACGTATTGGGAAGGACAGTGAATGCAGTGGACGTGGTGTTGTCCCCATGGAGCCCACAGTTAATGGAGCTGATGAGCACAGTCACTCTCCATCTCCAATTTGTTCCTCTGCTCAGGGTGGCTGCGCTTTCCAATGTCACCTTAGCAATGTGTCTATGCATAAGCTCCAGAAAAGGCAGCTACTTCTGCTCATCGGGCAAACACAGGTCTCCTCCAAGCCCCTGGCTGATGGCATGTCATTCCGTTTGGCCAACTGGTGCCCTCACATGAGGGTAATCAGAGCCCGGCACCTGCCATCTCTCACCTCTCAGATGCTTGCAATCTGTGGGCCACACAGAGCCCAGGCGCCCTGGGCCTGTCCCCACTTGCGGCTCCAAAGCCAACAGGACAGCCTCCTTGGCGGGCGTTTCCTTTGCCACAGGTTGGATCACAGAGCTCTGGCCTAGGGCCCGCGGACTTGTGTGTCAGGTGTCAGAGGTAGAAGAGTGAAGGAGAGGGAGGGTGGGGAGCTATTTTCAGCTTGTTCCAATGGCTTAAAACACCAGCTTCTCTTGTGCCTTATTTAAGTGAACAGTCTTGACCTAAAAAAAGTCAAAGCTGTGACTCAGTTGAGCTCCTGAGTTGCTCAAACCACCCTGGGCTCCTGTCTGGGGCAATTATGAACAACATCTTTGGCTGGTCTGAGGTGGACACTGTGTTTAGGCAACTGAAAGAGCTTTTGGAAACCATCCCCCTGGATTTGGGGCCCAGGATGGAAAACACTGTTTAGGATCCCAGTTTGCTGTTTTTGCCCTCTCTTATTTTTAAATTGTGTGGGTGGGACTTGCCCATTCAAAGAAAAGTTCATTTCTAGCTTTTCAAAGCAGAGAAGATGGAACGTGTCGACATACCAAGGTGAGGCCAGGCTCACCAGATCCTACCTAAGGAACCACATGTGCTGTGTGTACCAGGAACATACTCCTTTGGGGAGAGGAACCACAAGGCAGGGCCGTGGTGGGGTAAACACGTCCATTTCAAACCTCTTCTCAATACCAGGCTGGCCTGAAGAAGCGTGCAGAATAGGGAGGGTTAGCCTCTGGTGTTCTGTGCTTCCCTCTCATCATTGCACAGCTCCTACTACCCTGGTCCCACTGTTGAGTCCCGTCTGTCTGTGTCTTCCTCTCCCAGACAATGCCCTGTGCTCCCAAATGAGCACACCTCTTCGCCTCACCATAGCTGTCTCATCAAACTATTGCTTTGTATTCATGTAGCACCCCAGTAACAGGAGGAAAGTGTTCCAGTGTCCAGCCTTCCTGGGTGCAGAATCTAAGTGGGATGCACAGACAAGAGGTGGCCTGGTGCGAGGGCAAATGCAGGGGTTCTGAGACTTGGTTTGATTCCTGTCCATGCTGTTTCCTGGCCAGGTGATTGTAGTCTAAGGCTCTTCACCTCTTTGGGCCTCAGTTTCCTTTTCTGTGACAACTTCATGGGCCATCAACCTACAGAAACATCTCTATAAATGGTTTCAGCAAATACAAATACAAGCAATAATGATGGGCTTTGGAATCAGCCTTTGGTGGTGATGTCAGTGCTAATGTCACCCAAGCACGCCTTCCTACACCAACAGACTTGACTAAGTTATAGTCAAACAGTGATGGCAGTGATGCTCATATGCACACGTGTAGTATGTGCAGGGCAGGCTCTGTAGCCCCACTATTTGATTCGTACCTGAAGGCTTCCAATTCCTGGCTGAGTGATCTTGGGCTGGTATCCCGGTTCCCTTTTCTAGAAATGAGGGCAGGGCTTCCTTGGTGGCTTAGTGGTAAAGAATCTGCCGGCCAATGCAAGAGACATGGGTTCAATCCCTGGTCTGGGATTTCAGATGCCAGACTATGAAAGCCTGTGCACCACAATTACGGAGCCTGCGCTCGAGAATCCAGAAACTGCAACTGCTGAGTCCATGCACTGCAACTACAGAAGCCCGGGAGCCCTAGAGCTCATGCTCCACAACAGGAGAAGTCACTGAAGTGAGAAGCCCAAGCAACACAGCTAGAGAGTAGCCCCCACTCTCCACAACTAGAGAAAAGGCCAAGCAGCAACGAAGAACCAGCACAGTCAAATAAATAAATAAAAATTTAAGAAAAAGAAATGAGGATAATGAGTGTTCCTCCCTTGCCCCTCCTCTGCTTCACAGTGAGGTTATAAAGATTAAATGAGCTGATTCATGTAAAGCTCTTGGAACAGTGCCTGGCATCAAGAAAGCATTCAATAAATATTCTTACAACTAGCAGTTTTACATTTGAAGAGAATGCTCAGATGGGTTATCTGATTTGCATTTGGTTCCTAAACACGCTGGGACAGGCAGAGAATCATATCATTTTATGAGTAAGGAAATTCAGATTCAAATGGATGAACTATCTCACCTGGAACAGAGTCCAGGTTTTCTGACCCCCCAAACCAGTGCTCTTTCTCTGCCGTATGGGCAAAAGTACCTTAAAACTAAACAACAAGGGGGGGGGGGGTCATGACACTCAAATCAGAGGTCAGTGTTATTGTAAATTCTTGTCAAGACTAGATAAAATCAAGCAAAGGTTTCAATGTGGCTTTTGAGTGGTTCCCCAGCCCAATGTTTGTAGCTTTCCAGAGCTGCCAAGGCAGACGTGACCTGCCAGGTGACAATGGTTCTGTAAAAATAACTTCAGGGGGATGATAAATTTCCCCAAAGAAGACTCATGGGAACAGTCTGAGCTCTTTCTGAGTTGCCCTAAGGTAGGAGAGTTCAGAAGGGCAGCTGAATTCCTCCATCCAGCTGTAGTGAGGGAGGGACTTTCTTCACTGGATTTTCAGCTGCTCTTATTAAATTCCCATTTCAATTTAAAAATAAAAATTAAAAAAAAAATGGTTAGAGGCAGAATCCAATATCGCAACCTGAAAAGCAGTTCCAGAAATATAGTTGAGCAAATGCAGCCCGAGCCCTCTGCCTGCAGAAACATGGATGCACAGCACTGATGCTTTCATTCTGGTCCCGCCCTAGATCCAATGGGCCATCCAGCTGTCATTCTTCCAACATGTATGCATTCAGCTCTGACTCTTGAGGCCACCTCTTGAGTTACTTGTGGCTCATCGAGCAGGCATGGTTGGCCACAGCTAAGAACAGTAGCCTGGCGCCTCTCCTCAGGGGCAATCCTGACTCAGAGCCATAGCTTGGCCTCCTTGGTGTGTCCCTTCCCTCCCTCTTTCCCTTTTAATCTGGGTCAGTGTCTTCAGACATGGTGAGGATGGTGATTTCCTAAAGCACGGCTATTATTTTGTTTCCATATTTGGCCCACCTGGATGTCATGTGTTTAATTTCAAAGCATCATTGGAACCATTTTTTTTACCTCTGCTTCTTGGAAACAGAAGAGCTACCTCTTGGGTCCTCCCCTGCCACGTACAAACGGTTCCACCCACACTTCCTCACCAAAAGAGCCCAGAATGATGCCTCCCAGTGGTCACTGTCTGGCAGCCACGCCCGAGTCACATGGCTCTTAGGAACAAGGATGCCCTGAGCTCTTCTCCACTGATGACAGGTAGGGGAAGGTGGGGAATGCGGAAAGAGTGTGTCAGGCAAAGCAGTGAGCCCACAGCACTAGGAGACAGAGCTCCGGAGACACGAGCTCCCTGGTCCTGTCCTCGCCCTGCCAGTAACTAACTTGCTCTCAGACCCCAGGCAAGCAGCTTCACTTTTCTCCTCTTCAGTTTATCTGCAGGGCTATAGGGCGGACCACTAGAAACAGAATGAGTGAAGTCACTCAGTCGTGTCCGACTCTCTGCGACCCCATGGACTGTAGCCTACCAGGCTCCTCCGTCCATGAGATTTTCCAGGCAAGAGTACTGGAAAATGTCCAGTACAAAGAGTACTGGAAAAACTCCAGGCTGGAGCAGGTTGCATTTCATGTGTTAAAAGGTTCCAGTCTTAGGGTTTCCCTGGTGGTCCAGTGGTTAAGAGTCCAGCTTGCAATGCAGAAGACATAGTTTCGATCCCTGGTCTGGGAAGATACCGCATGCCACAGAGAAACTCAGTCCATGTGCCACAACCACCAAGTTCACGTGCTGCGACTCTGAGACGGAAGCCTGCACACCTAGAACCTGTGCTCCATGACAAGAGAAGCCACCGCAATGAGAAGCCTGCGCAACGCAACTAGAGAGTAGCCCCCACTTGCCACAAGTAGGGAAAGCCTGAGCGTAGCAATGAAGACCCAGTGCAGCCAAAAATATCTACATAAATTAATTACATTTAAATTAGTTACCGTCCTACCTAAAAATTAGTTACTGTGGATGAAAGATTACTCTAGGGGAGAGTCCTGCTGATTCAGATGCCTGACTCCTACCAATTGCTTAATGCTTTTATGTGACTATGAAATAAGAGGAGCCGCCTCCACTATCTGGGGCTACAGGATCATGTCCAGACAGTTCTAAAAAGGGTTGAGAAACCCGTCACACAATAAGCTCATACAACGCACAGGGCAAGTATCAATACTTATAGATGAGAGATGATATGGCTCTTGGTGCCTCTTGTCATAAAAATGCTATATGGTTTTGAAATTTTTAGCAACAGTGTGTTAAAAGTCACCAGTATAAGAATATTCATCTGTGTATACAGGTCTTTTGTGCTCTTTTTTTCATGGTCTGTGCATACATCTGTTTCTTGCTGTATTTATCCCACTTATTTTTTTTAATTACTTTTTTATTCCCATTTCCCTTGATAGTTCTCCCTTCAACTGGTCATAATTTAAAAATAAGATTAACAACAATGCAGAAATAGACTCATAGACATAGAAAACAAACAGGGTTACCAAAAGGGAAGGAGAGAGGGATAATCTGGGAGCTTGGGATTAACAGATACACACTACTCTATATAGAATAGATAAACAAGGACCTACTGTATAGCACAGGGAACTACATTCAATATCCTGTAATAAACCATAATGGAAAAAATATGAAAAAGAGTATGTGCATATATATGCATAACTGAATCACTTTGACATATACCTGAAACACTGTAAATCAACTATACTTCAGTTAAAAAAAAAAAAACAATATTAACAACAATTCAAGTTTCATTGTTCTTTCCTGTGTTTATTGGAAGAGTTTTAAATACCCTGCTCTGATCTTTAAATGGAAGGGATAGAATATTTTATGAATGGTGAAACCATCAAGCAACAAAACTTATTTTCCACCAACATACTAGAATTCTGAAACTACTTGTAGGGAATTCTTTTTCAGATCCTCAATAAGAGCAAAATCTTTTAAGAGCAGGTTTTCGGAAACAGCCAGAAATGAGCTGGATTTGCCTCTGAAGCTTTAGCAGCTCTGTCCCTAGCACCCTCTAAGCAAACTTTCACATTCCTCTTCATGCCTGGGGCTAGCTCTCAAGGCTCCATTTTCTAAGACCCTCCCAGGCCTGCTTACTCAGCTGTGGGCTTGTGGTGAGACTGCCCTGTGACCAGGGGAAGAGGGCACTCGCCCTGGGCCTTCCACTTTATGGGGCTTACTCTAGACCTCCTCCAGCCCTGCCCTTCCCTATGGGGTGAGAAGTTCACCGGGGCAAGTGGCTGTGCTCCCGGCCGCCTGTGCCTCCCTGTAAGACCACTCTCAGGGTACCAGGGAGCCCCCATTCCCTGCCCAAGGGTCTCCAAGCCTAACTGCAATTTTTCAGATGGTATAGCTGCTGTGCTTCCCTCTGGCTAAGAGAGGGCTGAAGGAAGCCCCTTGTGTCGGCGGGGGGTGGGGTTTCTCATACGTGGGGCTTGGGTGTGGAGCTGCATTCACCTTAAGGCTCCCTCATGGTGTGAGACAGAGCTAAGATTGACAAGAAAATGGGGCAGGGCCACATACAGGTCGGGGCGTTAGGGGCCGTGCCCCATTTTTGGACTTAGAACTTTGAGGAGTGTAAATATTCTAAAGCTGAGCCTGGCACTCCATCTTGTTACAAAGGTATATTTGTCAAGATAGGCAGATAGGTCATATTTTATTTCACTTTTTTTAAAATTTCACTTTTTGTTAGCTTGATTTATCACCTTCAAACACAGAGGCTTATGGACTGTGGCATCTATACTCTAACCTTTGTATGTGAAAGCGGCCCAAGCTGGGGCAGGCCTCTTTGGCTTAGTAACTACCTCTCAGCCCAGCCCTGTTGGAAGACCCCCAACTTCACCCCAGATCCTGATTTATGGCTCCCACAAGGCCCAGAGACAGCCCCACCCAGCTCTGGTAGAGTTCTGGTTCCACAAGTGGGAACCAAACCTGGTGAATCAGGCTGGGGCTTGAACCAGATCATTGCCTTTATTTGCTGCAAGATGCCAGAGACGATTAAGGGGGAGGCTGCTTCTTGAAGGTGGCTCCATAGGAGATCTGGGGCACAGGCAGCATGATGGGTGGAGGGAGCTGAAGGTGGTTGGGGCTCTACCAAAATCTAAAGTTGAGAGATCAGGTGAGTCAGAGCAGGAGAGAACAAAGCCCAGATCCAGGGCGAGACCATAATGGAGGCCTTGAAAGCCCACTGCAGAGGCAGTTATAGGAGAATCAGCTGACCAGTGGATGAAGGGTAGTCGTACCTGCTTAGGTCTGAATGTTTATGTCTCTGTGAAATTCACGTGCTAGGTCCCAGCACCTAGGATGATGATATAAAGAGGTGGGGCCTTTAGGAAGTAATTAGGTCATGGGGGTAGAGCCCTGATGGTTGAGTTCCTGCTATTATAAAAGAGACCTAGAGGGACTTCCCTGGTGGCCTAATGGTTAAGAGTCCACCTTCCAATGCAGGAGATGTGGGTTTATTCCCTGGTCAGATAACTAAGATCCGATATACCACAGGGCAACTAAGTACTACAACTACTGGGCCCGCATGCCACAACTAGGGTCCCTGTGCCACCATGGAAGATCCTGCATGACACAATGAAGATCCTGTGTGCGACAACTAAGGCCAACACTGCTGAATGAATAATTTTTAAAAGAGAGAGAGAGACCTAAAGAACTTGCTTGCCCCTTTCTCCATGCATGGACACAGCAAGAAACTCCCAGTCATGAACCAGGAGGGGGTCCCTCACCAGTCACCACTATGCTGGCACCCTGATTTTGGATTTCCAGCCTCCACAATGGTGAGAAATAAGATTCTGTTGCTCAAGACAATTTCTCCAAAGAAGACATACACAATTTCTCCAATAAACATGAAAAGATGCTCAACATCGCTCCTTATTAGAGAAATGCAAATCAAAACTACAATGAGATATCACCTCACACTAATCAGAATGGCCAAAAAGTCTACAAGCAATAAATGCTGGAGAGGCTATGGAGAAAAGGAATCCTCTTGCACTGTTAGTGGCAGTTTAAATCGGTACAGCCACTATGGAGAACAGTATGGAGATTCCTTAACAAACTAGGAATAAAACTACCATGTGCATGTATGCATGCTGTGCTAAGCTGCTTCCGTCGTGTCTGACTCTTTGCAACGCTATGGACTGTAGCCTGCCAGGCTCCTCCGCCCACGGGGATTCTCCAGGCAAGAACACTGGAGTGGGTTGCCATGCCCTTCTCCAGGGGATCTTCGCGACCCAGGAGACCCTCATCTCCTGCGGCTCCTGCATCGCAAGCAGATTCTTTATCACTGAGCCACTGCTGCTGCTAAGTCGCTTCAGTCGTGTCCGACTCTGTGCGACCCCATAGACAGCAGCCCACCAGGCTCCTCCGTCCCTGGGATTCTCCAGGCAAGAACACGGGAGTGGGTTGCCATTTCCTTCCCCAATGCATGGAAGTGAAAAGTGAAAGTGAGGTCGCTCAGTCATGTCTGACTCTTAGCGACCTCATGGACTGCAGCCTACCAGGCTCCTCCGTCCATGGGATCTTCCAGGCAAGAGTACTGGAGTGGGGTGCCAGTGAGCCACTGCGGAAGCTCGAAACTACCGTATGACCCAGAAATCCCATGACTTGGCATATATCCTGAGAAAACCACAATTCAAAGAGACATATGTACTCCAATGCCCACTGCAGCATTATTGACAACAGCCAGAACATGGAAGGAATCTAGATGTTCATCAATAGGTGAATGGAAAAAGAAGTTGTGGTACATATACACAATGGAATATTACTCAGTCATAAAAAAAGGAAGGCATTTGACTCAGCTCTAATGAGGCGAATGAACCTAGAGCCTGTTATACAGAGTGAAGTGAGTCAGAAAGAGAAAAATATTGTTCATCTACACATATATATGGAATCTAGAAAAATAGTACTGATGAACCTATTTACAAAGAAGTGGAGATGCAGAGAACAGATTGGTGGACATTGCAGAGGGAGGAGAAGGTAGGACAAATTGCAAAAGCAGCATTGACATGTATACACTGTGATGTATAAAACAGATAGCTGGTGGGAAGCTGCTGTATATCACGGAGCCAAGCTTGGCACTGTGTGACCGCCTACAGCGATGGAACAGGTGTGGGGAGGGAGGAGATACACATATAATTGGGACTGATTCCTGTTGGTGTATGGCAGACACCACCACCACATTGTAAAGCAATTATCCTCCACTAAAAAAAAAAAAATTATTAAAAAGAGATTTCTGTTGTGTAGAAGCTACCGGGGCTGTGGTTCAGCAGTCCAAATGGACTGAGCTAGTACCCTTTTGGAAATGTGGTTCCCAACAGGCCTCTGGTGGGGAGCTCTGCAGGGGCGGGAAGGAGCCCTCAGTCTGGGGTGGGGCAGAGATCCAGGGACTGTGCTGTGACAGCAGATTCACGGATGCCTTCCGCGGAGGCGGGTTCAGCACTGCAGCGCTTCCTCCAGCCTGGCACCCCGTTCTCCTTGGGGGTCTCCGCAGGCTCTGAGATGGGGAGTCCCCTGTCAACACGAGTGACGTGGGGACTGAGCACATGGAGTGAGGCACTGAAGCAGAGGACAGCTTCAGCTGGCAGGGGGTGAAGTGCCAGTTTCTCCAAACGCATTCCTGACTGCCCTCTCTCTTGCTGGAATGCTCGTGGCTGACAAGTCTGGACCATACATTTCTTCATTCACTCCGCCTAGAGTCCCCTCTACAGGGAGGCATCGCTTTCCTCCAATAGGGGTGAATAAGGCCTGACATTCCAGTGGGGATGATGGATAAGAAAGAAACAGATACACATATAACGTTTCAGGGAGGAATCCTGCCCTAAAGCAGCAGTCCCCAATCTTTTTGGCACCACGGACTGGTTTCATGGAAGGCATTTTTTCCACAAATATGGGTAGGGGATGGTTTTGGCTTCGCCTACCACTCACTTCCTGCTGAGCAGCCTGGTTCCTAACAGGCCACAGACTTGTACCCCTGCTCTAAAGGACACAAAGCAAGGAGTAAGGAGAAGGCAATGGCAACCCACTCCAGTACTCTTGTCTGGAAAATCCCACAGATGGAGGAGCCTGGGAGGCTGCAGTCCATGGGGTCTCGAAGAGTTGGACATGACTGGGCTACTTCACTTTCACTTTTCACTTTCATGCATTGGAGAAGGAAATGGCAACCCACTCCAGTGTTCTTGCCTGGAGAATCCCAGGGACGGAGGAGCCTAGTAGGCTATCTATGGGGTTGCACAGAGTTGGACACGACTGAAGCGACTTAGCAGCAGCAAGGATAGAAGGTGATGAGAGGAGGGGCAGTCTTAGATGGAGTGGGTAGGGAAGAGATCATGGAAGGCTTCTCTGAGGAGGTGACGTCTGAGCAGAGGCCCAAGAAAGTGAAGGACTACACAGGCACTGGGGAGAGGAGCATCACTGGATGAACACCTTGTGGGCAGAGCAGAGTGAAGCGAGTGATGGGGGGAGGGTGGTAGAAATGAGAACAGAGAGGTAGCCAGGGCCTGGATCACATAGGGCCTCACCGGCTGTGGCAGAGACTTTGGGCTTTATTTCTTGTGATAGGATGTTGTTGAAATGTTTGAAGCTGAGCAATGATCTAACATGACGCACAGGGAGGGGGATCCCTGGGACTGCTTTGTAGACCGCAGTGGACAGAGGGGCCCAGGTTAGAGCCTGGAGGCTCCTACACATCTCCAAGTCAGAGACACTGGCAGTGTAGACATTGTCAGATGTTCTCATCCGGGACTCAGGGAGTTCATGCACTGAGATGGAGGCGGGAACAGTGACAGAATATATATATATATCTTTATTTTCATTACCCTTCAACTAAATTTAACCTTCCCTTCATTTATCAATGTAGGCAACAAATCACATTAATATGAGCATTGCCTGTGACTTTGTCAACACTGCCGATGTTTTCATATCACATTATATATAGTTATTGCAGGTCTAGAAACATTGTCTGTATTCATCACTACCTTGGAATTATAATAGTTATTAGACTTGTCACCAGCTTTTTTCATTTCATGTGGTAATAATAAAGCACATATATTCATATATCTAGTTTATTCTTTAAAATATTTTGATAACTGCATTTCAATATGATTGATTTCCTTTGTAATCCTCAGTACTTTATTTTAGGTATTTAAGAACATTATTTGGATACAGGGATTCATAGGTTCTGGTAAAAAAGGGTGCCAGGACAAGGTGGAAATAGTATATGTGGTGAGAAATGGTCAGGTTCTAGATATATTTTGCAGGGAAAGCTGGGAGAACTAGCTGATGGATTAAGTGTGGAATGAGAAGGAGGAGAAGGTGGCACTCCCAGGTCTCTGGCCTGAACAGGTGGGTGAAAACAGACGATTTTACAGAGAAGAGGCAGATGAGGGGTGGAAAGCAGGCTTGGAGGCAGGGAATGGAAAGTTCTGTTTGGGGTCTGTTGGTTATTGGACGTCCAAGAGCAGAAGTTCAGTAGACGGTTGTATAAATGAATCTTGGAGCTCAAGGGAGAAACTGGGGTTGCAGCCTCAAATGGGGAGGCATCAGCTTATAGTCTGTATTGAAAATCATAGGACTGGATGCAGGAAATACTACTGCATTCTTCTCGAGAACAGGACAGAGGTTAAGAAGAAAGAATGGTACCTACTATGGGCAGGCAGTTCTTTAAGCCTGGTCTTCCCCTACTAAGCAACACCTACTCTGGTCTAGCAGGCTGAAAAAACCTAGTATGATGGATCAAACCCTTCACATGAGGACCACAACAAAGAGGAGTTATCTGACCGGTATTGAGTCTGGTACCAGAAAGATGGGGCTTCCCACGTGGCTCAGTAGTAAAGAATCTGCCTGCCAATGCAGCAGACTCAGGAGACGTGGGTTTGATCCCTGGGTTGGGAAGATTCCTTGAAGGAGGAAATGGCAACCCTCTCCAGTATTCTTGCCTGGAGAATTCCATGGACAGAGGAGCCTGGTGGGCTACAGTCCACAGGGTCGCAAAGAAATAGACGTGAAAAAGTGACTGAGCATGCATGCACACACCAGAAAGATGAAACACATGAAGTTTCCTTGCATCTTCACAAGTGGAACATCTTTCCCCTAATTCAGATGTCTGCACGCCTGTGGAGCCCATGGTCATTTCACGTGCAATGGACTGCTCCAGCCACAATGTATTTCAGGCAGTGATTACTTTAGAAAGGTGGTAATTTAACCGCACAACCAGAGATGTGCTCATATACGATCGCTCATATTGATGCTAAACCTTAAACACTGTTTACCAGAAACCCAAGTGTGGTTAGTAATTTCATTTCAGACACGAACGCACAGAGCAGTCATGACCAATGCGACTGACTGGGCCTCAGTTTCCCTATCGATTAGCCAAACAGGTTTGACAAGGTATAGTGATCATCCCAAGGCTCTAAAATGAGGTTTCCCTTTTCTCTGAACATACTTCCCCTCTTGTGAGTGTCTCGTAATTCCAGGGAATGCTGCCATCCAGGAAAAGGCGGGGAGAGTTCCAGGTGACTGCACTGCTGTTCTTGGCTGGCTGCTCTGATTTCTGGGAAATTTTCTTACATTTAGGAGACTGCATCCTTTTTTTTTCTTTCTTTTTTTAAATTGGAGTATAATTGCTTTACAATGTTGTGGTGGACCCCATCCTTTTTAAACTTTTCAATAAAAAAGGAAATTTTCAGAAATGACTAGAGAGATGGATTTCCTGATTATAGAACACTCTGAACAGAATACAAGAAGCCCAGAAGAATCCTTGATTTGAATCACCATAAGAAGATTTCTCAAGTAATTTGTATCACACAGCCCATAGTGTTTGCAAAGAAATAAAACATGATGTGCTGGAAAGAATGTGGGCTTTGGAGGCAGGAGACCTGGCCCCAGTGCCAGCACTGTTACTTTCCAGCTGGGCCTGATCGCACAAGGGCAAGTTTCTGATGATAAGCTACCCCTGGGTGCCTATGTGCCAGGCCCTTTACAGAAATGGTGTCTTCCCGGCATGATAGTCAACCCCATTTTACACATGAGGAAACATTACATACAGGTCACTGCAGTTCCCCAGCTTGTGGGTCAGGGCTAGGAGGATCAAGAAACCTTCTAGGAGGACCTTCTAGGAGGTCACCTAGAAGATTCTTCAGGGAGGCCTGAGGGAGAAAATGCCTGTGAAACACCTGGAATGTAATAGGTGCTCAGTGCACACCACTTTCTTCTCTTCTGGGGACTAAAACAGATGATCACTTTGATCACTTAATTCACCAGCATCAGAGCCATCGAAAATATCAGACCGTTATCCAGGACTCTACTCCGTCACCAGGAAGCTTTGCAGGTTTGGCTTTCTCAGTCTTTGCCTCAGCACAGCTGCGCTCTGCCCTTGGGGCTCGGTCTGCGTGTGGGTGGAGCATTTTTACAAAGCTCAGAATCAGCTCACATCCACAGAGCACTCAGCCTGGGGCGAAGGACTACATCCAGCATCAAGGTGCCTTTTCTCACCTCATTCTTGGAGCAGCCCTGAGAGGGAGAGACAGCTGATAACTCTGTTCATAGAAGAAGAAACTGAGTCTTAGAGAGGGCCAACCACTTTGCTAAGGTCACACACCTGGCTACTGGCAGTCAGGATTAGAAATGAGGTCAGCCTGACTCCTAAATTCTTCATGCCCCTGAGAAAATAGACATTTCTTTGGGCAAACTGGGGTTGGCTCATCTCCTCCCCGCTGTCTTCTTTAGCATCCCCACAACCCAGTAAAACAAAAACAAGCCCCAAATAGATTATTTCTAAAATGAAGATTCCCAAGTGTTTGGGAGGACCCAGGGCTTTAAGTAAACAGCCATTGTCCAAGGGAAAGCTCTATGTGTTACGTGGCAAAGGCCATGCAGACAGTCATGCCCCCTGACTTACTAATTGCACCCCTGGGATTCTGCCGAAGTTATATTTAACATAAACAAAACTTCCACGAGTATATTTATCATGAAGTTATTTCAATATCTATTTAGAAACAACGTCAATGTCCAAAATAAGGAACTCCTGAGGCCCACTGTGCATCAACACAAGTGGACATTACATAGCCGTTACAATGATGATTACCTAGTTTATACAGAAACAGATAAACATTTATAAATATTATCGTGTATGATTAAGTGAAAATAGCAGAGCATCAAATACATGTGCAGTGTGATTACAACTAAGCACAGTATATGTGTGTGTGGGCAAAGCCTGGGAAAGAATTACTGAAAATGTAAACAGCGCTGTTAGGCTGATAGAGCCAAGAAAGTGAAAGTTTCTCAGTCTTTGCGACCCCGTGGACTGGGGCCTGCCAGTCTCTTCTGCCCATGAAATTCTTAAGGCAAGAATACTGGAGTGAGTAGCCATTCCCTTTCTCCAGGAGATCTCCCCAACCCAGGGATCAAACCCAGGTCTTCCACATTACAGGTGGATTCTTTACCAGCTGAGCCACCAGGGAAACCCAAGAATACTGGAGTGGGGTAGCCTATCCCTTCTCCACGGAATCTTCCTGACCTAGGGCTCAAACTGGGGGTTTCCTGTATTGCAGGTGGATTTACCAGCTGAGCTGCTAGGGAAGAGGTGCTTTTATTTATTTTTAAGCAATTTTTGCTCACATTAAAAAAATTTCAAGCAATAAAGAAGGTATAAAGTTGAAAGTATTTGTATTATAAAATAGTAGTTCCTATCACATTTTCTTGTGCCCATTTCATGGATGTGTTTTTAAATTTAAAAAGATTCTTAATATAGTTTTAACTATAACACAAGCAAAACAAGTCATTTCCTGCACAACAGCTGTTATGTCTTTCTTTCAGATCATTTGGATTCTTTTAGTAAGATTTGAATTTGGTTATTAACATTTTTTAATTTGAAAATTTTTCAGACATATGAAAAATTTAGAAAATAATGTAATGACCATATGTGTACCTACTACCCAGTATAAAAACAAAACACTTAAAATACAGCTTTATAGGTGTACAGTGTACACCTTCCTAATTCCATCTCCCTGTCCCACCCTGTCAGCGTCATGACTCTCCTGAATTTGCTGTTCATATTTTTCAACTTCCACCATGTATATAAAGCTCTCAAAAATATTTGCTCTTGTTTTGCATGTTTGAAACTTGTCTATAAATTTCTGCAACTTGCTTGTTTTGCTCAATATACTTTTTATGAGGATTGTCCATATTGGTACAAGTTGTTTATCCATTTTTTGCTGCTGTTTACTATTCCTGTGTATGAATGGAGCATCCCTGTTGGTGTCTTACCCACATCCATTCTCTCCATGATCCCCATTTCCCTGCCCACAGGCCTGGCTCCCCATTGCCATCACCTCACATCAGGAACCTTTACATTGTTTCTGGGAGTTTCTGGGTAGGATTCAGGTCTGGGTGGCTGTCCACAGTAGTGACTGGATTGGTAATGGCCTTAGGCCCTCTTCTCCAGAAGCTGATGCTGACCCAGAACTTGGGACACAAAGTGTTTATTAGGAATCAACACCTGCAAAAGGAAGTGGGGAGGAAGCAGGATCAGGCAGAGGGAAAAACAGAACTGCAGTGTGGGCCTTGAAGCCTTGGCCGACCCCGCAGGGGGACCTGGGAGGGAGGGAGTGGTGGCCTGCAGAATAGCCCATAGAAGCCCCAAAGGGCTGGGTCTCAAGACCTCTGCCTCACTCAGTCCCTGGCTCTGGGCTGCCCTGGGGAGGATGTGACCTTGGGCCAGGCTGCTCAGATAGCTGAGGCAGACGCTGAAGCAGATAACGGCTGGAGGACCTGGCCCCAGCTGCTGGGCAGCAAGTGAAAGTGAAAGTCGCTCAGTCATGTCTGACTCTTTGTGACCCCATGGACTGTAGCCTGACAGGCTCCTCTGTCCATGGAATTCTCCAGGCAAGAATACTGGAGTGGGTTGCCATGCCCTTCTCCAAGGAATCTTCCTGATCCAGGGTTCAAACTCAGGTCTCTGGCATTGCAGGCAGATTGCTTACCAGGGCTGCAAGACCTTCCTAAAGGGAGCTCTGGGCAGTGTGCCCACGTGCACCACAAGAGCACACCTCTGTTCCTCTGTCACAAATCTGGGATCACCTCCCACACAAACTCCTTGTACTTGTGTCCTGTCTCAGGCTCTGCTCTGGGGGGAACTCACACCAAGACAGTGAATGTATCTCAGGGTACACATCCATTCTCCCATTAATGGACATCCCAGTTGTCTGCAATCTTTTGCTACTGCACACTATGCTGCACTAGACCTTTTTGTACCAGTCTCCTTTCATATACACCGTGGGAGTTTTAAGATAAATACCCGGAGGCCGAGTTCTCGGAAAACAGGGTTACACATCTTCAAGTTTACCAGAGGTTGGCCCAAGAGTTGGAAGTTAAGATTGAGGATAAGAATATGTTGGGAAGACAGCTTCATATTGAAAATGTTCTATATCATATACTTCATCACAGACAGATCTTCAGAATACTTCCTCTAGAGCAGAGGTTCTCAAAATTTAATGTGCACACAAATCCCCTGGAGATCTTGCTGTATTATAGATTCTGATCTGGTAAGTCTAGATTAGGACTTGAAATTCTGTATTTGTAAGCTTGTAGATGCTGCCGCTGCTCCATGGACCTCACACTGAGTATCAGGCTCTAGAGAATAAGTCTGATTGGGGGGCTATAGAATATCAAAGCAAAAGATCCATGGTTCTTTTTGACTACTGCCAATAGAATAGGGTAAAAAGAGATGGCCTACAGAAGGAAGTAACCTGTGGGCTAAACCATTAAGATATTATAAGTGTGGGATATTATACTACTAAAGGTCTAGGGATTCACCACTGATGGCTTTCGGGAGTAATGTCAATTCCAGGTTACACCTCACTATTTTCTTGGGGAAAGATAAAGACCAGTGTGGTCTTACAGGAGTAGGTCTGTCTTTAAATGTCAACTTTTCTGTTGTTCTAGACATAATGTTTGACTGTCAGTTTGAAGATGCTATAACATTTGTCTATAAAAACTGCCCAAGTCAGGTGGGTTTGTGCTTGAGTCCCCAAGCAGACAGACTTGCTTTGAGGATTTATTGCCATGGACCACCATATGAGGTGGGAGAAGGAAATGGCAACCCACTCCAGTACTCTTGCCTGGAAAATCCCATGGACAGAGGAGCCCGAGAGGCTGCAGTCCATGGGGTCGCAAAGAGTCGGACATGACTGAGTGACTTCACCATATGGGAAGGTCTTCTGTTCATTCCCATCAGTGCAAAGGGACTTCTAGCATCAGTTAAAGAACTTGTTTCTATTCATGATGGTATAACAAAGATTGACTTTATCCTCCCATTCAAAACAATGAAAAAGATGGACAAAATATCGGAAACAATGGGAACACATGAGGGGAGCCCTACAATTACTTAGCTCATTGCCTGGAGAAAGTTTTCCATCTGTGACATATGGCAGGGAACCCAAGCAGAACCTGGGAGTCCCCCTGTGTTGGGTGAGCAGACATGGGGTGCAGGGCAGCCATGGCATCTACAGTTCATAGGGCAGAGTAGCAGAGGAGAGAGCTGCACACAAGGAGAATTCTGAAGATCTGCAGAGGGTCCTTCCTGAGTATTCATCTGAGTATTGACCAGCCCTGGCATGTGAAGACTTTTGCTTAAACCAAAGAAAGAACCACCCAACAGGATTTGAGGGAACAGGGTTCTGCACTCATAGTGCCAAGAACAATGCCTGCTCCCCACAGCCAGAGTAGAAAATCTCACAATTCAGGAGGCACTGATTAGAGCACCAAGGAGGGTCTTGCCTTGGGGGAAAAAATGAACTCTAAATTAAATCAACTCTGACCTGGCCTAATAAAACTGAAATATAAGACCTGAAATTAACAAACTGTTGGAGGGGAAGAGATTTTCCTCCACTTTTAGGTTCTTCTGGTTTGTTTAAGAATTAAATTGACATGAGACAGATTAAGAGGGGAAAAATTAAATGAAAGTTTGGTAACATGGGTATATGGGAGAGACCCAGGAAAACTGACTAATTCACAGAAATAGCCTAAGCCCTCACCCTACATACCATCTTCAGCTAAAGACAAAAGAGGATGTTGGGAGCAGTGGTTTGAGACTGCAGAGGGGAAGTAGGCAACTGACAATGAAGAAGAAAAAGCAACTGTTTGGAAAAGCCATGCAGAGATAATGGAACACTGGTCTTTAGGCCCTGCCTAGAGTTTTTCCTACCATCCTAGCCCATGTCTTTGCAGAGATCTCTGGGGATGGCTCTCATCCAGAAACAGACCCTTTATCTAAAAGTTTTTAGGGAGCTCAGGGAGGGGTCAAAATTTCTTCCTGAGTCTTTTGGGCCTTGATTGTTTTTGTTCAAAACAGTTCACATGCCAAAGAGACATTTTGGGTGGCAAGTTTTGCTCCCCTACAATACTGTTTCCAAGTAACTTAACTGCATTCCAGAACAAAGCTCAAGAATATTTACATGAATACAAAAATATTCAACATCCAACAAAGTAAAACTCAAAATGTTTGGCATCCCAACAAAAAGTACCAGGCATGCAAAAATGCAGAAAAATACAATTCAGAATGAGGAGAAAAATCAATCAAAAATCTTCAAAGCTGACTTGAAGAATACAGATGATAGAATTCACATACAATAATATTTTTAAGTTATTATGACTACATTCCATATTTCAAGAAGATGGAGGAAAGACTCAACATAATATATAGACACATGAAAGATATAAAATAAACTCAAACTGAACTTTTAGAGATGAAAATGGTGATGTCCAAGATGAAAAATGCACTTGCTAATATTAATAGATTTTACATTGCAGAAAAAAAGAACAGTGAACATGAAGATAATAGCAAAAGAAACAATCCAAAATTAAACTTAGAAAAAGACTAAAAAATGGGGATATCAGTGAACTGTGAGATAATTTTAACACTCACGTAAGGTAGAGATTGGAGTCCCTGAAATGGGGAGGGGGCAGGGAGCCAAAAATAACATTTGAGGAAGTAATGGCCAAAAATGTTCTAAATTTGGTGAAAATTATAAACTCACAGATTGAAAGAAGCTCAATAAATCTCAAGCACAAAAACATGAAGAAAACATCACTAAGACATACCATAGTCAAGTTGCTTAAAGCCAGTGATAAAGAGAAAATCAAAAGAAGCTGAGAAAAAAGATATATTATTACAGAGAAACAGAAATAAAAATGACAGATTTCTTGTCAGAAACAAAGTAAGCTAGAAGACAGTAGAATGATATCTTTAAAGTACTAAAAAGAAAGAAAAAACAGTCAAACTAGACTTCTATACCCAATGAAAATATCTTTCAAAAATGAAGATGGTCAAGAGAATAAGAAGACAAGCCACAAACAGGGAGAAAATATTTCCAAAAGACACAACTTGTTAAGGGCTGTTATCCAAAATATACAGAAAAACACTGAAAACTCAATAATATGAAAATAAACAACTCAATTAAAAAGTGGGTCAAAGACCTTAACATATACCTCACCGAATAAGTTATACAGATGGCAAATAAGCATATGAAAAACTGTTCCACATTTCATGTCAACTGCAAAATGTAAATTAAAACAATGAGATATCTCTATGCACTTATTAGAATGGCCAAAATCTGGAAGGCTGATGACGCCAAATGTTGGTGAGAATGAGGACAGCAGGAACTCTCATTCAAGTAGGATGTAAAATAGTACAGCTACTTTGGAAGACAGTTTGGTGGTTTCTTACAAAACCAAACATACTCTTACCACATGATCTAGCAGTCATACACTTTGGTATTTACCCAAAGGTGTTGAAAACTTATGTCCTCAAAACCTTCCACATGGATGTTTTAATAGCTTTATTCATAACTGTCAAAACTTGGAAGCAATCAAGATGTCCTTCAAAAGATGAACGGATAAACTGTGGTACCTGTAGACAATGTAATATTATTCAGTGCTAAAAAGAAACAGGATATTGAGGCATAAAAAAAATTAAAATATTACTGAGTGAATGAAGCCAGTGTGAAAAGGCTATGGACTATATAATTCCAACCGTGACTTTCTGGAAAAGGAAAAACTACAAAGACAGTAAAGAGATCAGTGATTGTCAGAGGTGGGGGAAGGGGTAAAGAAACAATAAGCAGAGTACAGAGGGTTTTGAGAACAGTGAAAATACTTTGTATGATACTATAATGGTGGATGGGCCTTCCCTCATGGCTCAGTTAGTAAAGAATCTGCCTGCAACATAGGAGACCTGGGTTTGATCCTTGGCTCAGGAAGATCCCCTGGAGAAGGAAATGGCAACCCACTTCAGTATTCATACCTGGGAAATGGACAGAGAAGCCTAGCAGGCTACAGTCCATGGGGTCTCAAGAGCTGGACATGACCTAGAGACTAAACCACCATAATGGTGGATACATATCATCATGCATTTGTCTAAAACTATACAACCTGCATCACCCTGAATGAACCCTAAGGTGAAATGTGGGCTTTGGGTGATTATGATGTGTCAGTGTAGGTTTATCAATTGCAACAAATGTACCATTTCATTGGGGGTGTTGATAATGGGGGACACTATGTACGTGTGGAGGCAAGGAGTACATGGGAAATCTCTGCACCTTTCTCTTAGTTTTGATGTGAACCTAAAACTGCTCTAAAAAAACAAAATATTTTTTTAAAAGGAATTATAAGAGGAAAAAAAGGGAGTTAGGGGACATACTTTTTCCGATATATAAAAACTAAAGAATTCATCACCAGTCCCTGGTGGCTTAAAGGGTAAAGCATCCGCCTGCAATGCAGGAGACCCAGGTTTGATCCCTGGGTCAGGAAGATCCCCTGGAGAAGGAAATGGCAATCCACTCCAGTATTCTTGCCTGGAGAATCCCATGGACAGAGGAGACTGGCAAGCTACAATCCATGGGGTCACAAGAGTTAGACACAACTTAGCGACTATACCACCACCACCACTTATTCTATCAGGAATGTTATTGGAAGTCTGACAAGCAGAGGGAAAATGATAGCAGAGGGAATCTAGGTCTACATAAAGGAATAGTGTCAGAAATTACACTACATGGGTAATGTTTTTTTGGTCGTGTCATGTGGCTTGTGGGATCTTAGTTCCCTGACCAGGGATTAAATCTGTGCCCCTTGCAGTGGAAGTGCTGAGTCCTAACCACTGGACCTCCAGGAAATTCCCTAGATAGGTAATTTAAATATCTTTTCTTTTCTAAATCTCTTTAAAAGGTAATTTACTATTCAAAACAAGATAAAAACAATTTACTTATGTAGAAGTAAATGTATGACAACAATAACAAAGGCTGGAAGAGGAGAAATAGAAATAGCTATTAAAAGGTTCTCATATTTTACATGAAGTGGCATAATATCTCTTGAAGGTAAACCATGATGAATTAAAGCAACCACTAAAGTAGCACAATAAAGAGTTACAGCTAGTAAGTCAACAATAGAGATAAAATGAAATAATGAAATATA
Source organism: Cervus canadensis (assembly GCF_019320065.1). Classification (NCBI taxonomy): domain Eukaryota; kingdom Metazoa; phylum Chordata; class Mammalia; order Artiodactyla; family Cervidae; genus Cervus; species Cervus canadensis. The sequence continues at coordinate 43,127,566 of NC_057391.1, forward strand.
CCCAATTAATCCATAAAGAGTCAGAATAAGATGGCAAAATGAACCAAAAAAATAGATGGCAAAAATAGAAAACAGAAAGGCAGTGGAATTAAAGCTCACCATATCCAAAATCACAACACATTAAAATAGGCAAAACATTCCAAATTAAAATAGAGATAGTCATATTGGATATAAAAGCGAGACCCAGGTTTCCCTGGTGGCTTAGTGGTAAAGAATCCTCCTGCCAATGCAGGAAACATGAGTTGGATCCCTGATCCAGGAAGATCCTGTATGCCTTGGAGCAACTGAGCTTGCATGTCACAACTATTGAGCCTGTGCTCTAGACCCTGGGAGCCACAACCACTGAACCCATGTGCCTCAACTACTGAAGCCTGAGTGCCCTAGAGCCTGTGCTCCTCAACAAGAGAAGCCACTGTAGTGAGAAGTCTGCGCCTGGCAACTAGAAAGTAACCGCTGCTTGCCACAACTAGAGAAAAGCCCAAGCAGCAACAAAGACCCAGCACAGCCAAAAATAAATAAATAAAATTATATACAAAAAAGGCAAGATCCTATAAGGAAAACACTTTAAATACAAAAATACAAGTAGGTTAAAAGGATAGAAAATAACATACCATGCTAACATTAGTCAAAAGAAAATTGGAGTGGTTTTATTAATACCATACAAAGTAAATTTCAGAGAAACAATATTACCAGGAGTAGAGAGGGTAATTTCATAATGACAAAGGGGTCAATTCATTAAGATGACATAATCATCTGAATGATAATAATAATCTTTGTATATCTTATAATTAGGGCTTCCCTGGTGGCTCAGATGGTAAAGCATCTGCCTGCAATGTGGGAGACCTGAGTTCGATCCCTGGGTTGGGAAGATCCCCTAGAGAAGGAAATGGCAACCCACTCTAGTACTCTTGCCTGGAAAATTCCATGGATAGAGGAGCCTGGTAGGCTACAGTCCAAGGGGTCCCAAAGAAATACAAGTAGGTTAAAAGGATAGAAAATAATATACCATGCTAACATTAGTCAGAAGAAAACTGGAGTGCTTTTATTAATACCAGACAAAGTAAATTTCAGAGAAACAATATTACCAGGAATAGAGAGGCTAATTTCATAATGACAAAGGGGTCAATTCATTAAGACGACATAATCCTCTGAATGATAATAATAATCTTTGTATATCTTATAAGAGAGCTTCGAAATACATGAAGCAAAAACTGATAGAACTGCAAGGAGTTACAGAAAAATCCACAACTATTCTTCGAGATTTTCAAACCTGCCTCTCAGAGAAGAAGTAGAAAAGTCAGACCCATGTCATTTAGTTCAACCAGAATGGAAGGTGCAGAAAAGGAGTAAGGAGAAATTAGTTAACTACCCTGGAGAGCAAATAACAGGCCAAAACATGAAAACAGGGAAGATGGACTCAGTAACTCTGGCAGCAGGAGAAAGAAAGTGTTGAGTAAACATGAAACTCTCCTATCACTAACAATAAGCAAGTCAGATTTCCAGTTTCCATAGTCTCACTCATCCTTTTTATTTTTGTATAAACAACCTAAGTTTTTGCCACAAGGAATATTGTTGCTCTTTAATCACTGGAATCTCCTTTGAATCCTATGAATTCAAATGGAGAGAACAGTCTATGACAGAGTGGAGACCTGCTTTTCAATACAGTCCTAGATGCATCTCTGAGTGATGTAAGCCACCATATGTAGAAGAGAGTAAGAAAAAGGTAGAGCTCCCAAGGAAACAATTCCTTTATCTATCATCTATCCATCTATCATTCTATTTTCCCCTTCACCTACCATTCATCCTTCATCCATCTATCCATCCGCCCACTCACTCATTCATACAATAAGTAGTCACTAACATCCTGGGTTGGGCAGCAGCTTCACCTGTGGTTCCTTGGTTCTATTCAGGAGTAACTGAGACCGCATAGCTCATTTGCCTTCAGGGGAAATTACCGTCAAGGCACATCACAGTCCCTTGGGAGGACACTGTGGCAATAACAGACATCCCATTACATGAAACCATGGCCTATCCTGTCAACTTGCTGCTGCTCCTGCTGCTGCTAAGTCACTTCAGTCGTGTCCGACTTCTGTGTGACCCCATAGATGGCAGCCCACCAGGCTCCTCTGTCCCTGGGATTCTCCAGGCAAGAACACTGGAGTGGGTTGCCATTTCCTTCTCCAGTGCATGCATGCATGCTAAGTCACTTCAATCATATCCAACTCTGTGCGACCCCATGGACAGCAGCCCACCAGGCTCCTCTGTCCACAGGATTCTCTAGGCAAGAATACTGGAGATCCTGTCAACTTAAGCCTTCCCAAATCAGGCCCCCAAACACTGGCTTGCCAGGAATCAAGGTAGAGCGGGAGACATACCTAGATCAAACTGTGTCGAAAAGAGAGAACACATCAGACAAGCCCCTTCTCCAAAAAGGGAAAGAGAGATGGGTGGGAGTGGGAGGTTCACTTCTTTCCCTTTATTTTCTCCCATTCATCCCATTTCTATCTCTCCTACCCTCAACTCAAAAGCATAATTTAGTCCTTAAAAGCCAACCAGCCTCTTAGTTAGCAGATGTGTGAACCTCTTTTAGAAGTGCTGAAACAAACCCCACTTACAAGGGAATTTGGAGTCCTGACAAGGTGTCAGCTTTGGACTCTGGGTTCAAACCTCAATTCTAAACCTGAGAAGCTGTATAATCTTAAGTCATTTTACTTCTCTAAGATTTGGTTTTCCCATCTGTAAAATAGGGATGGTACTAATGTTGCAGGGCTGGTTGAGAGGATAAATCAGATAACACATGTGTGGGTATTATGTTTCCCAGGCTGCAACCTTGGGTATCTAAAAAAGAAAATTATATTTTTCTGTAATTTAAGAGTTCTCACCCTCTTTTTGAAACCCCATCTTCATTTCCCTCAACTGATGGTTGAGGCTTCTCCCTTTGGAAAACTCTAGCTTCCTTCCATGTCCATACACTGGTTCTCCTAAAAGCAAAAGGGCTTATATTCTCTTGGAAATTCCAGTCCTTATAAATCCCAGATCTGCTTTGTTCTTTCAGATGTAAGTATTCCAGACCCAGAGCACACCATGTACCTACACACGCAAGTTACTGCGTTGTCTTTCTGAGAGAGTGACGCCTTGTCATCAGAGGCTGAAAACAGGGACATCTAGCATCAAGGCCACTTGTCCCTCTCAAACCTCTGAATGGAGAGCCTCTCTGGTAACTGATTTGTCCATTTGCAAAACTGTTACCAGTTGCTTTGAGATTTTGTAACTGAATTGCCTTATGAATGCAAAGTAAGAACCATGGAATTTTGACTTAAAAAATCATTTTGAAAGGGAACTCTCCTACCCTGGAAGTTGGTGCAACCACTGTGGAAAACAGTATGGGGGTTCCTCTGAAAACTAAAAATAGAGTCACCATATGATCTAGCAATCCCATTCCTAGGCACACACCCAGAGAAAACCATAATGCAAAAAGATACATGCACCTCTATGTTCATAGCAGCGCTATTCACAACAGCCAAGACATGGAAACAACCTAAATTTTCATCAACAGATAAATGGATAAAGAAGATGTGGTAAGTATGAACAATGGAATACTACCCAGCCATAAAAAGGACAAAATAATGTCATTTGCAGCAACATGAACATAACTAGAGATTATTATACTAAGTGAAGTCAGAAGTTCAGTTCAGTTTAGTTGCTCAGTCATGTCTGACTCTTTACAACCCCATGGAAGTGAAGTCAGAAAGAGAAAGACAAATAGCATACAATATCACATATGTGGAATCTTTACTATGACAGAAAAGAACATATCTATGAAAGAGAAACAGAATCATGGACATAGAGAACAGACCTGTGATTGCTAACAGGGAGGGGGTTGGGAAGGCATGGAGTGGGAGATTGGGGTTAGCAGATGTAAATTTTTATATATAGAATGGCTAAACAACAAAATCCTACTATATATCATAGAAACTTTATTCAATATCCAATGACAAATCATGATGGAAAAGAATATTTAAAAAGAATATGTATATATGTATAACTGAATCATTTTGTTATACAGCAGAAATTAACACAATGTTGTAAATCAACTATACTACAATAAAAAATTAATTTGGCAAAAGAAATAATTTTGAAAACAAAACACAGAACAAAGTTTTGGCAACAGAGGAAGAATTTTTAGGTAAGGAGGGGGATCAGTCCCTCTGAGTTCCACTTTGGGGTCTGTCACTGGGTCCAGAGATGTGCTTACTGGTCCTCTGGGTCCAGGGCAGCCAGAGCGTCTCAGCTTCCCAGCCGACATGGGTTGGCACTGTCACCCAGCACTAAACACAAAGACAAGTGTTATCCCTAGATCAGGGTGGTCAAGGTGCCTGTCCCACACCTTCTGTTTTCAGGACTATCTGCTCAGGCCTTCCTGTGGCTGGGCCTTCTCCCTAGAGTGACATCAAGGAGCCAGGGGGAGCCAAGGACAAGGAGGACCTTCCACACCCAGGCTCTGGGTCCCAAGGGCCCTGGAACTCTGCTGAAATGACCTGACTCCATTTCAGGGGTCATTAATGAACTCTTATACAGATCCATCCTACCAAAGGAGGGCCCTACAGGGGCCAAGGGGGCTGTGGTGGGAGCATGCCAATGAAGTCTGGACAGGGCTGTCTGTACCCATGCCTGCAAGGCCCTCTGTCATGAGGAACAGAGACAAAGGTATAGGGAGAAGCAGAATGAACTGTGGGCCAGGGAGCCCTCATTTAAGTTCTTGCCTTGGTCTCTGTGAATGTTAGTAGTGGGCCAGCACCAAGAAGAACGAATGGGAGATATTCATAGAAAGCATAAGAATCATGAAACCAACACATTTAGTAGAACTCCTAACTCAGTGTAGGGAGAAAAGTGCTCCCAAAGTCACTGCATTAATAAACCTAGACCTACAAGTTTATTTTTCATGTTAAAAGTCAGGGGGCAAAATGAATTATTCTAATCACTGAGATTCTTTTGTTGAAAACAAAAAATGGCAATAATAGTTCCCTACATCAGCGTGAGGATAAACAGAGAATGCAGGCAGTATTTCATGGAGGTAAGCACTTAGCACATGCTGATATTATTGTTCTGTTTCTATTTTCCTCCCGTTGGTCTCTAAGATAATGTTCAAAGCACTACCTTTTCCCTCATTATGTCTGGTTGGATCTAGTTAATAAAAAATAGACACTAAGACATTTTTAAATGTCAAGTTAGCCAAGCTAATAATTGCTCACCTATAATATGAGAGCAAATTGTAGTTTGGGATCAAAAGCAATTGTTTTTCTACTTTTCAGAACAGGCAGAATTCCTGATGGTTGTGTACCAGGTGAGTGTGGGGACAAGCTTAGAATCGAATGGTCTTATCATCATGGCTTATGCCAGACCGTTGCTGGGGGTATCTATCCAGCTTAATGAGGGTGAGATTTAATCTGTCTTGTCTGGAAAGAAAGGAAGAACTGAAAACCCATGCCGATAACCATGAAATCTGCTAAAATATCAAAGCACACTACATGAGGATAGTCTTCAAAGGCTGGTGAGGTTGCAGGGCATGTGGCTCATGCCAGAAATCACAGCTGTCATCCCTTACACTTGTGTAGCACTCTGCTATTTCCATGGGGTGTGGTAGGCAGGATTTCCCATCATCTTCATTTAGAGACAGAGTGGTGCTCACTACACAGAGACCCCAGGGATAGAACACTTGCATTCCCCAAATTCCCCTTGGGAGAACATTTGGAGACAATCGTGCTGGTTCTGGGGGCTGGACAGAGGACAGTGCTCATTAAGTGCCTGCCAGATGCTGCTGGGATTCACCTCTGCAAGACCTCTAACAAGTGAGGAAGCCACAATGCCTTCAGAGAAACCCCCACCCCTGGACCGCTGAGTACAGTCCTTCCCATGAAGGCCTGGCTAATGGGGAGGCTCGTGCCGTGGATACAGGGTTTGGTCTCTCCTCTGTCTGTCCTGGAGGAACAGATGATTGTAACACACGTAGGCATCTGGAGACACATGGTTTGAGTCCCAGATTTCTGAAAGGGAGCTCTGGGCTGCAGATCTGGCTGGAAGACATGGTCCTGGACACATGGTGTCTCTCAGGGATTGGGGCCAGATGCTCAACAACCTCATGGGCGTTCAGGCTGATACACTCAACAGAGGTGCAAGGGCAGGCAGCCGGCCAAAGTAACCCAAATGATCACACTACCATTTATGGAGCATCTTCAAGCACTAATTATTTCATATACATTATCTCATTTAATCCTCAGAACACCTTGCATTGGTTTCATTATTCCCATTTCACAGATAAGGAGAATGAGGTTTAGTGGGGAAAAGAAATTTCTCAAAGTACACAGCTGTAAGTGGTGGAACCAAGAACTTTCTATAAAAAAACCAGCTTATAAAAAGTCAGGAGTGTAACACTTGGGTTGAAGATGCTCTCAGGACATTGTTTGAAGTCTCTCAGTCATGTCCAACTCTGTGACCCCATGGACTGTAGCCCACCAGGCTCCTCTGTCCATGGGATTTTCCAGGCAAGAGTATTGGTGTGGGTTGCCATTTCCTTTTCCAGGGGATCTTACCAACCCAGGGATCGAACCCGGGTCTCCTGCATTGCAGGCAGACACTTTACCATCTGAGCCACCTTAGAGAGCCTTATTTTGACATCTGAGGTTTTCATACTTGGAAGCTCAGTCACCTAAGATTCCACAAAACTCACTGTGCAGTAGCCGTCGTGTGTCACCTCCAGGTCCCCAGAGGCCCAGCTAGCCTGGCAGGGCTCACTCCCACAGTCTGGGGCTCCTGATCCAGGGCCTTCTCCACACCTTCTGGAAGCTTCCCTGTGGTCACCAAGACTGAGCCTGGAAAAGTGGCCAGTGCTATTTGTCAGCTTTTGCCTCTTTCAGCAGCACATGGGACTCTGGCTGGGGATGTGACAGAAGAAATATGCTTGTTGAGAAGGCCTATCAGCTCTGTGGGGGCAGAAACACTCCCCTGGGGCTTCACAGTTCTCAGGACCCAAGGCCAAGCTGTTTTCTCAAAGGACAACATCTGTCTCCTCTATAGTTCTATTGCAGGCTGCCTTGCTTTTTCCTAGTAGAGAAGGAAAGACACTGTGACTGTGAGTACCTCCCTCCCAGTACTGGGGTTTTTAACCCTCTTGGAAGACAGACAGAAAATATCCCTGAGGGGGCCAAGGTGGGGTGGGGGTAGGGGGTGCCTGCCAAACTAGGGGTCCAGCACGGGATCCTGAGCTGAACCAGGATAGAGGACCAGTTGGAAGTGGACTGAACCACACCACACGGTAGGAGTCAGATGGCACCCGAGGATGGGAGGCGCCCCGGCTCCAGGAGCAGGAGTGTAGAACTGATGGTGGAGGAAGGCGGGCAGGTGTGCACAGCCGTGGGAACCTGCAGGCCCCGGCTGGAAAAGAAGCAAGGCGGGCAGGAGTTTGGCAAGAGGGGCTCGTGGAGCTGGCTGTTCTGGTTGCTGGGCCCAAGGACCCATCAGAGTTAAAGGAGACAGACAGGCTCTCCCAGCTGTTTACTCCTATGAGGCACATTGTCCAAGTTAAACTAAAAATCCTCTAGGATTCAAAACCAACTTTTGTACACGCTAGCCTCCACTTTCCTTTCTAGCCTCATCCCCAGCCACTTCTCTTTTTTGTCCACCCTAGCCCTGGTCAGAAAGTCTGTGTTCCAAGAGACTCACAGACTTAGAAAACGAACTTACAGTTGCTGGAGGGAAGGGACAGTTAGGGAGTTCGGGATGGTCATGCACACACAGCTATATTCAAAACGGACAAGCAACAAGGACCTCATGTATAGCACACGGAATTCTGCTCAGTGTTAAGTGGCAGCCTGGATGGGAGGGCGTTTGGGGGAGAATGGATACAGGTATATGTATGGCTGGATCCCTTCCCTGTTCACTGGAAACTACCACAACATTGTTAATTAGCCATACCCCAGTACAAAATAAAAAGTTTAAAGTCTGAAAAACAGAAACAAACAAGTCTGTGTCCCTTCATACGCGGCTGTCTCCTACATCTTTGCCTGAGTAGGTTGCTTGCTCTCCTCCAAGTGCCCACTCACCGGCTCTCTGCCTAATGGAAACTCTGCTGGTCTCACCTGAATGGGTAAGTCAGGTAAGAGTTACAGTCAGGAAGGATAGGGAAACATAGTTATCAGAGAAATGGAAATTAAAATTTATTACAAAACATCATGGCATGGCTATGACATTAGCAGATTACAAAGAAAAAAAAAAAAACCTCAAAAAACAAAAATCACCCAGTACTGAGGCACATCTGATGTAATGGGTAAGTCTGTTGCTGGTGATGGTATAAATGGGTCCAACCTTTTTGGGGGGAACAATGGAGCAATATATTTCAAGGGGGATAGAAATGTTCAATGCCTGTTGACCCCCATCAATCCTACTTTGCAGAGCTAAGCGAAAGAAAATGATACCGGGCTTCCTTGGTGCCTCAGTGGTAAAGAATCTGCTTGGCAATTCAGGAGACAGAGGATTGGCCCCTGGTCGGGGAAGACCCCACATGCTATAGAGCAACTAAGCCCCTGTACCACAACTACGGAGTCTATGCTCTAGAGCCCGGGAGCCGTAAATGCTGAGCCCACATGCCCTAGAGCCTGTGCTGGGCAACAAGAGAAGTCACCACGAGGAGAAGCCCGCACACCACAACTAAGAGCAGCCTCTGATTGCCGCAACTAGAGAAAACCCCGCACAGCCGCAAAGACCTGGTAAAGCCAATTAATTAATTAATATTAAAAAAGAAAACAATACTAAAGAATAAAAAAGCTACATACATAATAAAGGTACCCCTTACTTGTGGCTCAGCTGATAAAGAATCCGTCTGCAATACGGGAGACCTGAGTTCGATCCCTGGGTTGGGAAGATCCCCAGGAGAAGGGAAAGACTACCCACTCCAGTATTTTGGCCTGGAAAATTCCACGGACTGTTTGGTCCATGGGGGTCGCAAAGAGTCGGACAGGACTGAGCAACTTTCACTTTCATACTTACATCATAATTGCTAACGGCAAAGAAACGGGAGAAACAGCCCAACTATCCCACACCAGGGGCCTATAAAGGAAATTACTTTCACCACCAGATGGAAAATATGATGAAAACTATTAGCAAAAGGAAATGCGTATCACATAAAGCTTATGAAAGCATAAAACTGTACTGTGAAGATACTATAAAAATCACATATACATTTGAATAAAGATGTGCAAAGGAACACAGAGAAAGGAAAATCACTACTTTTTAGGGTACTATTTTTATTAGAATGTTGTTGATATAATAAAAATCTCAAAAAAAATGCTACCCTCCCTTCACAATCCCCGATTCACCTTGTCCCTACTTGATTTGTGATCCTTATTACATTATGGCCTGAATGTAAATATTACAATATACTAGTTTTGGACCATAAACTCTTCAAGGACAGGGACTGTATTTTACTTTTTTGTCTCAACTGAGCACTTGTATCTGCCTCGCACATGATAAATGTTCAGTAAATATTAAGTGAATTCAACCACTGCTAAAGACTATCTTTGCTTCAAAATAAAACTCAGCAGATTATTCCCTTCACTCTCTTGTCTCCTGGTAAAAAGCACTCAAGTGAATGAATATCTATATTCTTTTTAAAGGCTTCTTGGGAAGGAAAATGCACATCTGAAAAGTTAGCATTTTATATCTGGAGTGAAACACAGATGCAGCAACACAGGCAACACTTGGAAATCTACTGAGCCTCTTAAGGCAACAAGACGTCTAAAAATTGAAGCCATACTGAGGTTTGCCACTTGGGGACAGGTGGATCCCAGCCAGAAGGAGAGCTATTCACCAGTCCCCCTGGGAATCCCGGAGCTGCTATGTTTGAATTAGGGCCTGTCTCATACCAGCTTCAATGTTAGGACTGCCCAGAAGACAGGAAATGGGACTAACTAGCAGGAGCTTAACCCTCCCAAAGGGGATAAAGGGAATTTACTGAGAAGCTATTTTTAAGTACCCAGGCTTTACTGATTGCCAGGCATGCTGTGTACACTTCCTTAGGCTCCCATTTTACAGATAAAAACTTGAAGTTCAGAGATAATACATGACTCACCCAAGGTCAAAGAGCTAGTAAGGTCAAGACCCCAGAGCAGCCACAGGCTCTTAATCTTCCCTACCCAGAATGCCTTGCAACTCACTATGAACAGCCCCATTTTGGCTGTTTGTCCAGGTTGGTTAAGTCACAGGGCTTTTCTTTCCCGTTTCTCATTTTTCAGAAGGCCAGTTAACATTTTCCCAGGACTGTGAAGAAGGAGTGGGTAGGTTCTTGCATGTACAGGTAACTCCCACAGCCTTCAAATCAGACTATTTTCACCTGGCTTATGTTTTTCTCTTGTTTTCAGCCTGGCTCAAGAAGCCCTTGATTTTATTCTATGCTCTTTGTTTTTGGCTTTGTTTTTTAAAAGACTTTTAAAGTCTTTATTGAATTTGTTACAATATTGCTTCCGTTTTATGTTTTGGTTTTTTCGCCCTGAGGCATGTGGGATCTCAGCTCCCTGACCAAGGAACAGAGGTGTAAAGCCACAGCTCCTTGAAAGGCAGTCGTAACCACTGGACCACCAAGGAAGTCCCAACTGCACGCTCTTTGAATCGCTGGGGTCCATCAGTCATTTTCTGCTCAAGAAAATCACATATTCTGTCTTATCAGTGACTTTCCTGATGCCTGAGTGTATAAATAATTTTTAGGACACGTTTCTTTATCAGACTACAGTCTCCCATATTGAGGCTAGGTTTTAGGGAATAAAACAGCAGTTGTTCCAGAACAGCTTCTTCCAAAATTATATGAATTTTTTCTTGGAAGTAAAGCTTTTATACAAATTGCACTTTTTAGCATTTAATATTCTTCTACTCTCACTGTGTTCCCTTTCCTCTTTTTCTTCCAGGCATTTGTGGTGCAAAACTGACATTTTCAGTCTCTCTTAATGCAAATAACAACATCTGGTTAATACCCAGCTTCACTTAGGCAGAGGCAGAATCCCCTCTACTTGCTCTCCTGTTGCAGCTGCCTCAAGTTGTACTCATTTCTATTCCTCTTAGTTTTATTTTGTGCCCTTCAAATTATCTTCCTAAAACACAATATTCCACATCAACTAAAAATTTATTTAGAAATAGATGGTACTTAATAAGTCCCAAACTACAAAAATATCACCCATTCTTGTCTGGGGCTTACACAGTTATACATTAAGTGGTAACAGATGTTCCCTGCTGGAGACAGTTTTCAGGTCTGTGTTTCATCATTCCCTCCAAAGATAGTCAATTTCACCTCTTTCATTCTTGCATTAAAAAAGAACAAATATAAGGGGAAAAAGTGGAAGCAGTGACAGATTTTATTTTCTTGGTCTCCAAAGTCACTATGGATGGTGACTGCAACTGTGAAAATAAAAGACACTTGCTCCTTGGAAGGAAAATTATGACAAACATACACAGCATATTAAGAAGCAGAGACATAACTTTGCCAACAAAAGTTCATATAGTCAAAGCTATGGTTTTCCAGTAGTCATGTATGGATGTGAGAGCTGGACCATAAAGAAGGCTGAGGGCTGAAGAATTGATGCTTTTGAATTGTGGTGCTAGAGAAGATTCCTGAGAGTCCCTTGGACAGCAAGGAGATCAAACCAGTCAATCCTAAAGGAAATGAACTCTGAATATTCATTGGAAGGACTGATGCTGAAGCACCAGTACTTTGACCATCTAATGGGAAGAGGTGATTCATTGGTAAAGACCCTGATGCTGGGAAAGATTGAAGGCAGGAGGAGAAGGTGGCGACAGATGATGAGATGGTTAGATGGCATCACTTACTCAATGGACATGAATCTCAGCAAATTCTGGGAGACAGTGAAGGACAGGGAAACCTGGCGTGCTGCAGTCCACGGGGTTGAAGTCCACGGGGACATGACTTAGTAACTGAATGACAATAACGAAAGAACATTCTCTAGGTTTAAACAGAGTGAAAACTTCTGCATTTGGAAGAATAGTTTAGTAATAGATGGTTTTTCTTTTGATCAGTTAAGGAAATTTAGGCTATGTTTTCTAGGTTTGCTGTATATTATGTATATTTCAGTATTAAATGAATATTTTAATATATGTGTGTGATGGATGAAATCTGGCTACAGATTCTCTGCAGGTCCTTTCATCAAGAAGTGGAGTATATTTTTCTACCCTTTGAATCTAGGCTGAACTTGTGACTTGTTTTGACCAATAACAGGTGGCAGAACTGGCATCCTGTGAGTTTAGGGGCACAGAGCCTAAGAGGAATTGCAGCTTCTGCCTCTATCACTTGGAATGCTGCACTGAGACTATGTTTTAAGAAGCCAGTCCCTCCTGCAGGAGGGTGAAAGGCCACCTGAAGGAGAACCTAGTACCACCTGCCAGACATGAGTGGGGGCATTTTGGACCTTTCTGCTCATGAACTCAGGTGAGACCTTTCGCTTGCATGAGCCCAGGTGATACCAGCAGAACCACCACCCAGCAGGTCCACAATAGTGCAAAAAATAATAAATCATTTTGTGTTAAGCCACTCAGCTTTTGGGATGGTTTGTTAAATAACAGTATATAAATGAAACAACATGGCATCCTCAAGTCACTGTGAGAGTGAGTATGTGTGTGTGTATAAATCCAAGTATGTGCATTTTAAAGAAAACTAGTTTCTTAGATCTTAAAGGCAAATTACTCCCTTTGGATGTTCCCCATATTCAGGGTACAGATTAGAAATGGGCTTTTCATTCAACATCCATTTCTGGTATTAAAAAAAAACCCTTTCAACAAACTGCATATGGAGGGAACATATTTCAACATAATAAAGTCCATTATGACAAATCCACAGCCAACATCATAATAAATGGTGAAAAGTTGAAAAATTTCTCTCAAGTCAGGAACAAGAGTGACCACTTTTGCCACTTTCAATCAGCATAGTATTAGAAGTCCTAGGCCACAGCAGTCAGAAAAGAAAAAGAAATAAGAGGAATGCAATTGGAGAGGAATAAGTAAAACTGTTACTATTTGCAGATGTCATTATATTATATATGGAAAATCCTAAAGATGCCACAAAGAACTATTAGAATAAACAAATGCAGTAAAATTATAGGATAAAAAATTAATATACAGAAATCTGTTACATTTCTATACACTAATAACAAACTCTCAGAAAAACAAATTAAGAAAACAGTCCCATCTACAACTGCATAAAAAAAAATACCTAGAAATAAATCTAACCACTGAGGTAACACCTGTACTTGGAAAGCTATATGATGTTAATAACAGAAATTGAAGATAACACAAACAAATGGAAAGATACAGTGTGCTCACAGATTGGAAGAATCAGACGCCAAAATGATCATATTATCCAAGGCAAATCTACAGATTCAGTGCAATCCCTATAAAAATACCAAATGGCATTTTTCATAGAACTATAACAAATAATTATAAAATTTGTATGGAAATACAAAAGACCCTGAATAGCCAAATCGATCTTTAGAAAAATAAGAGCAAAGCTGAAGATATTATGCTCCCTGATGTCAAACTATACAACAAAGCTACCATCATCAAGACAGTATGGTACTAGCACAAACACAGATCCATGGAACAGAATAGTGAGCCCAGAAATGAAACTACACTTACATGGCCAATTAATCTATGACAAAGGAGGCAAGAATATACAAGGAGGAATATATAGGCTCTTTAATAAATGGTGTTAAGAAAACAGCTACATACAAAAGAATCAAACTGGACTACTCTCTCATAGCATTCACAAAAATAAATTCAACATAGATGACATGTAAGACCGGAAACCATAAAACTAGAAGAAAACATAAACAATAAGCTCTTTGACATTGGTCTTAGTAATATTTTTTGGATCTGCCTCCTTAGGCAAGGGAAACCAAAGCAAAAATAAACAAATAGGATTTCATCAAACTAAAAACCTTTTGCACTGTAAAGGAAACTATCAACAAACAAAAAGGCAGCCTACTGAATGGGAGAAGATATTTACAAATAATATGTCCAATAAGGGGTTAATATCCAAATTATACTAAGAACACATAAAACTCAACACCAAAAAAACAAACAATGCAATTTAAAAAATGGGCAGAGGATCTGAATAGACAGTCCAAAGAAGACATACAGATGGCCAACTGGCATATGCAAAGATGCTCAAAATTATAAATCATCAGTTCAGTTCAGATCACTCAGTAGTGTCCAACTCTCTGCGACCCCATGGATTACAGCATGCCAGATTTCCCTGTCCATCACCAACTCCCAGAGCCTACTCAAACTCATGTCCATTGAGTTGGTGATGCCATCCAACCATCTCATCCTCTGTTGTCCCCTTCTCCTACCACCTTCAATCTTTCCAGCATCAGGTCTTTTCAAATGAGTCAGTTCTTCATATCAGGTGGCCAAAATATTGGAGTTTCAGCTTCAGCATCAGTCCTCCCAATGAATATTCAGGACTGATCTCCTTTAGGATGGACTGGTTGGATCTTCTTGCAGTCCAAGGGACTCTCAAGAGTCTTCTCCAACACCACAGTTCAAAAGCATCAATTCTTCAGTGCTCAGCTTTCTTTATAGTCCAACGCTCACATCCATACATGACTACTGGAAAAACCAGAGCTTTGACTAGATGGACCTTTGTTAGCAAAGTAATGTGTCTGCTTTTTAATATGCTGTCTAGGCTAGTCATAACTTTTCTTCCAAGGAGCAAGCATCTTTTAATTTCATGGCTGCAGTCACCATCTGTGTGATTTTGGAGCCTCCCAAAATAAAGTCTGTCACTGTTCCCACTGTTTCCCCATCTATTTGCCGTGAAATGATGGGACCAGATGCCATGATCTTAGCTTTCTGAATGTTGAGCTTTAAGACAACTTTTTCACTCTCCTCTTTCACTTTTATAAAGAGGCTCTTTAGTTCTTTGCTCTCTGCCGTAAGAGTGGTGTCATCTGCGTATCTGAGGTTATTGATATTTCTCCCAGAAATCTTGATTCCAGCTTGTACTTCTTCCATTCCATCATTTCTCATGACATACTCTGCATATAAGTTAAATAAGCAGGGTGACAATATACAGCCTTGATGTACTCCTTTCCCTGTTTGGAACTAGTCCAGTCCTAACTATTGCTTCTTGACCTGCATACAGATTTCTCAGGAGGCAGGTCAGGTGGTCTGGTGTTCCCATTTCTTGAAGAATTTTCCACAGTTTGTGGTGATCCACATAGTCAAAGGCTTTGGCATAGTCAATAAAGCAGATTTTTTTCTGGAACTCTCTTGCTTTTTTGATGACCCAATGGATGTTGGCAATTTCATCTCTGGTTCCTCTGCCTTTTCTAAAACTAGCTTGAACATCTGGATCTTCACGGTTCATGTTCTGTTGAAGCCTGGCTTGGAGAATTTTAAGCATTATTTTACTAGCGTGTGAGATGAGTGCAATTGTGCAGTAGTTTGAACATTCTTTGGCATTGCCTTTCTTTGGGATTGGAATGAAAACTGACCTTTTCCAGTCCTGTGGCCACTGCTGAGTTTTCCAAATTTGCTGGCATATTGAGTGCAGCCTTTTCACAGCATCATCTTTTTTTTTTTTTTTTTTTACAGCATCATCTTTTAAGATTTGAAATAGCTCAACTGGAATTCCATCACCTCCACTAGCTTTGTTCGTAGTGATGCTTCCTAAAGCCCACTTGATTTTGAATTCCAGGATGTCTGGCTCTAGGTGAGTGACCACACCATTGTAGTTATCTGGGTTATGAAGTTTGCTCAGCGTTCAAGTGTTCTTCCGATGAATTTGTAGGGAAGAAAGTGATCTCCCCGTCCTATTCCTCTGCCATCTTAGCTCCTCCTCGTTATCTGGGTTATGAAGATCTTTTTCATATCATTCTTCTGTGTATTGTTGTCACCTCTTCTTAATATCTTCTGCTTCTGTTAGGTCCCTACCATTTCTGCCCTTTATTGAGCCCATCTTTGCCTGAAATATTCCCTTGGAATCTCTAATTTTCTTGAAGAGATCTCTAGTCTTGCCCATTCTATTGTTTTCCTCTATTTCTTTGTACTAATCACTGAGGAAGGCTTTCTTATCTCTCCTTGCTATTCTTTGGAACTCTGCATTCAAATGGGCATATCTTTCCTTTTCTCCTTTGCCTTTAGCTTCTCTTTTTTTCACAGCTATTTGTAAGACCTCCTCAGACAACCATTTTGCCTTTATGCATTTCTTTTTCTTGGGAATGGTCTTGATCACTGCCTCCTGTACAATGTCATGAACCTCTGTCCATAGTTCTTCAGGCACTCTATCAGATCTAGTCCCTTAAATCTATTTCTCACTTCCACTGTATAATCATAAGGGATTTGATTAGGTCATACCTGAATGGTCTAGTGGTTTTCCCCACTTTCGTCAATTTAAGTCTGAATTTGGCAATAAGAAGTTCATGATCTGAGCCACAGTCAGCTCCTAGTCTTATTTTTGATGACTGTATAGAGCTTCTCCATCTTTGGCGGCAAAGAATATAATCAATCTGATTTCAGTGTCGTCCATCTGGTGATGTCCATGTGTAGAGTCTTCTCTTGTGTTGTTGGAAGAGGGTGTTTGCTATGACCAGTGCGTTCTCTTGGCAAACCTGTATTAGCATTTGCCCTGCTTCATTCTGTACTCCAAGGCCACATTTGCTGGTTACTCCAGGTGTTTCTACTTGTCATCAGGCAAATCCAAATCAAAACTACAATGAGATAGCATCTCACGCTTGTCAGAATGGCTATCATCAAGAAGACAACAAATAACAAATGCTGATGAGGGTGCAGAGAAAAGGGAACCCTTGTACACTGTTGGTAGAATTGTAAATTTGTGCATCCGGTAGGGAGAACAGTATGAAGATTCCTCAAATAATTAAAAATAGAATGGCTATATGACCCAGAAATTTCACTTCTGGAAAAGAAGACAAAAACACTAATTTGAAAAGGTAGGTGTGGGGGGGGGGCGGGGGGGGGCGCCTAGACGTATCCAACTCTTTGGGACCCTGTGGACTGTAGCACGCCAGGCTCTTCTGTCCATGAAATTCTCTGGGCAAGAACACTAGAGTGGGTTGCCATTTCCTACTCCACAGGATCTTTCTGACCAGGGATGGAACCCAGGTCTCCTGCAGTACAGGCAGATTCTTTACCACCTGAGCTATAGGGAAGTCTCAACATTCATTGTAGTATTATTTTAAAAATAATGCTTCCAAGATATGGAAGCAATTTAAGTGTCAATCCATAGATGAATGGATCACGATGTCCGAGGTGTGTGTGTGTGAATATACACACACACACACACACACACACACACACATATCACACACAATGGACTATTATTCCAGTATAATTATCAGCTATTGAAAAAAAAGGACTCTTGCCATCTGCAACAACACTGGTTGGATTTAGAGTGTATTATAAGTGAAATATCAGACAGAGAAAGACAAACACTATGATATCACTTATTATGTAGAATCTAAAAAACAAATAAAATGAAGCAAAAACAGACTCATAGATACAGAGAATAAACAGGTGGCTGCCAGAGGGAAGGGATGGTGAGGGGTGGGTGAAACAGTTGAAGGAATTAAGAGGTATATATCTCCAGTTATAAGATAAATAAGCCATGGGGATGTAATATATGGCATAAGGAACATGGTCAATAATACTGTAGTAATTTTGTATAGGGAGGGATGGTTACTAGACTTGTGGTGGTGATCATTTCATAATATATATAAGTATCAAATCACTATATTATATACCTGAAATGATCATAATATTGTATGTCAGCTATATTTCAATTAAAATGTAAAAAAAAAATTAAATAATAAAAAAGTTATCCCTTTCCCATGGGGGAAAAAAAGAAATGGGCTTTTTAATGGGGTAAATAGTGGACGGTCTAGGAATTTGCAAATTGTTAGGCAAAAAGTATTAGGCAAATGAAACAAATATACATAAAAAATATATGCTGTCTCTTCAACTACCTAAACATTGTGTGAAAAGCATGCATTTTAAAGCACCCTGTTTTGTTGTTAAAGCATTTTCATGATGAAATATTTCCAGTTTACACAAAGGATAAAAAATAAATATTAAGATTGTTACAGATAAGATGAAAGCCCCTCCTCAATAGCATTCTCCTCCTTCTACCTTAGGATGGAGTCACTATTGCTAATTGGTGATTATTATTTCCATGTATGTCCACATTTAATATACAGCTCTGCAGTTTTACAATTTTATGTAAAGTGAATCATCCATATGCATCTCCAACTTGCTTTTTATCTTCAGGGTGAGGTTTTTGAGGTTTATCCATGTTGGCTCAGGTGGTAACCCACTGGATTCTATTCTTAGAAAAGTAAGATACAAGTCATTACAACCAGCTCATTTTGCTACACAGCAGAAACTAACAAACACAACACTGTAAATCAACTATACTCCAAGTTAAGAATCGGTAAAATAAATAAAAATGTAAAAACCATTCTTGGCTGGCTGACTGTAAAAATTAAAGGCAGCTGGACAAATCTGGCCCGCAAGCTGAAGTTTGCTGAACTGTGTTCTAACAAATCACAAAACTGAGCTTGATGACATATTTTTAAGCTTCACTTCTGCTAAACATGTTCAATATACTAAAAACTCTAGACTTGTTTTTGGATACTGAGGTTGGGTATCTCTACCTAGATACCAAAACAGAGATGTGTAAGTCAATAAAAATAATAATAGAGGGGGGAGATACAGTTGTCCCTCAGGATCCATGGGGCTTTGGTTCCAGGACCTTTTGTGGACAATGAAATCCACAGATGCTCAGGTCCCTTGTATAAAACGTTAAATTATTTGCATATAACCCACTCGGGTCCTCCTGTATACTTTAAACCATCTCTAGATTACTTACAATACCTGATACAATATAAATGCTACGTAAACAGTTGTGGCACACAGCTGATTCGTGTTTTGCTTTTTGGAACTTTTTCCCAAGTATTTTCAATCCAAGATTGGTTGAATCCCTGGATGTGGAACCTGTGGATATGGGGGGCCAACTGTACTCACTCTATGAGAGAACAGGGGTTGGCAGACCTAAGGGAACAATGGAACATTCTGTTCATTTCACACCCACTCAAGGCATCCACACAGTCACTGTTCTGCTCACCGCTTTCCCTCTGTCTATGTCTGTCTCTCCCTCTTTCCATCCTTCCAGTGTAAGTATGGCAAACATGTGTACATGAGATGATTCTGCTGTAATATAATGTCTTAGATTCAAAGCAAAGGCAGGCTTTATGTTCTATATCTCTGAGTTCTCCAACAGAAATGTAATGTGAGCCCAAATGTCATTTTAAATGTTCTGGCAGGGGCTTCCCTGGTAGCTGTTTTAAAGAATCTGCCTGCCAGTGCAGGAGACACGGGTTTGATCCCTGATCCAGCAAGATCATACATGCCGTGAAGCAACTAAGCCTGTGTGTCACAACTATTGAGCCTGTTCTCTAGAGCCTGGGAGCAGCAACTATTGAAGTCCAACTCACCCTAGAGCCCGTGCTCGGCAACAAGAGAAGCCACGGCAATGAGAAGACTGCACACCTCATCTAGAGAGTAGCCCCTGCTCACTGCAACATATTTAACCTCATATGTCTAAAACAAACCTCATACATCTAAAATATTTCAATATGTACTTAGTATAAAAATGATCAGTGAAACAGTTCATAATTTTTCACACCAAGTATTCAAAATCTGATGTGCATTTCACAGTTAGAGCACATGCTAATCTGTGCTACCCACATTTCAAGAGCTCAGTATTAGCACCAGTGTACCTTCAAAATCTGATGGAATCCTTGACATGTCAGTCTTCCTATGAGTGAGTGCACACTGTGAAGGTAAGTTTGTATCTTTCCATGAGACTAGAGGAATAATCTGTAGGCTGCTGGGATGGCCGCAGCGGAAGCAGCCCCAACTTGGCTGGGGAGCCTGGTGGGAAGCTCCAGCCCTATAAACTCCTGATGTATAACCTTAGGAAGCTCACTTTACCTCCTAACCTTTCAGGGCTTCAGTTTTCCTCTCTCTACAATGCAAAAGTAGACTAGAAACACTTTAAGGGCCCTTGTAGCACTGAGGATCTGAGTTTTCCATTTCCCATGGCCAGTGTTCCTTGGAGTAAGACAGTGCTGGTCCTCTGCTGAAGGGATGGGCTGCGATCTGTATTCCCAACACAGAGCACCAGAGAGCCTTTCATTAGAAACTGACTCCTGCATGTCCCACAGAGTCAGAACTTAAACCTTTGTTCTTTTAGGAGAACCATGATTCCTCCCGAGGCCAGGCTGGCACCATAGCAGTCCACAGTCAGAGAGAACCACAAACCAATTCCCCTGGGTGGCATGGTCTGGGCGGCGCTTTATTTAGATGAATGCACACAGAGATACTACTGTTCAGTCTGGGCATATGATTACATGGTCTGGATGCCGTGTGGTCTTGGAGCAAGTCAAGAACACTGATTGTGAATCCCAGCTCACACCAAATTTGCTGTGCCCTGCCTCACTTTCCCTTTTTCTCAAATTGTCAGCACAGCCGTCACATATCTTATGGGTATGACAGTTCTATCCAGATTCTCAAACCTCTTTTTAAAGAACCCCAAGTCTCTACTGTAAATGCCACAGAAATCCAAGTTTCGAAGCACATTCGGGCTGAAACCAGTTTTGAAGTCATGCAAGATCTCAGGTTTCGCCTTCTTTTCTTCCTTGAAGATCCAGTGGTACAAAGAAGTTCAAGTAACCATGATTATTAGCCCGAAGGGCCAAGGAAGAGAAAGGGTAACTTTTCTCAAGGAAGAGAAAGGGTAACTTTCATTTTATTCATCAAGGTCTTACTGAAAGAGAGGTGGATGAGTAGACGCCAGAAAGGAAGCTTGTTGGCTGTGTTTTCCATCCCTTTGGAGTTGGGCACCAAAGGGCTAGGCTCCCAATGATGGGTGGGAAGAAAAAGGAAGGCTTTTTTTTTTTTTTTAAGATTTTAAAAAATGTGGACCACTTGTAAAATCTTTATTGAATTTTATAATAATATTGCTTCTGGTTTATGTTTTGGGTTTGACCCCGAGGCATCTGGGGCTTCTCAGATGGCACTAGTGGTAAAGAATCCACCTGCCAATGCAGGAGACTGGGTTTTGATCCCTGGGTTAGGAAGATCCCCAGGAGGAGGAAATGACAACCCACTCCAGTATTCTTGCCTGGAGAATCCCTTGGACAGAGGAGCCTAGCAGGCTACAGTCCATAGGGTCGCAGAGAGTTGGGTACAACTGAAGCGACTTAGCATGCATGCATGAGGCATCCAGGATCTTCGCTCCCCAGCCAGGTATCTAACCCGCACCCACTGCACTGGAGGGTGAATTTTTGACCACTGGACTACCAAGGAAGTCTCAGGAAGGCTCTCTTTTTAGTATCAATCTCTATCAGCAGTCAGGAGGGGACATTCTTCAGGGCATTCTGATTCTTGGCAAATTATCGCTGGATATAAATCTAAATTTAATGCAGTCCTATGCCCCCTACATTATCTCTTGAAAGAGACTATCACCACCCAAAGTCCTAAAGGCTCATTCAAAAGTTACCTTTTCTGAGAGCTCATTTTCATGGGCCATTTTGGTTTGATCCTCTTGATGTGGCATTTTCAAATAGTATTTTTAATTTCAAAGGTAATGTATGATTCAATAAGTCTTGAACACACATAAAAATCTGGTAAAAACTCAAATACTATAAAAGGGTATTCAACAAGAAGTAAATGTTATTCCATCCCAACCAACGCCAATCTGTAACTAGTTTCCTGTGTATTATTTCAAAGCCATTCTATACACAAAATGTGTATTTTTTCAGGCATTGGAAGCTGTATTTTTTTTACTTTTAAAAATACTTAAACTCAAGACAGAAAGGTAGAAAACTGTGGCTTAAAAAAAAGAAGAAAAAGAGGTCTTAGGTATAATTGTTTTAAATGCTGTGTTGATGTGTTGAGTTTAAAAATATTTTGATGTGTCCCAACGCATGGAAAACATGATGCTATGAATCATTCACTGCCCTGAATGAACTGTCCAATATGATTATATATTTTTTACTTGGCAAGGTCACCTTGACAAGTTTATATAACAACATACAGAAAACAAAAGTCACCAAATAAAGTGGAGTGAGCAGAGAGGAACAGAATACAGACTATTCAAGGACCACTTACAGAAGAGGGGCCGAGAAGGGAAAGAGATGAGAGACTGGAGATATAGGTCAGCCAAACCCTGGGCCAGGACCTTCCTAGAGGATTTTCTGCAATAGTGGACGTGATTGCGTTCTGCAATGTCTGAGAGGGCAGTCACTGGTGCTACTGAGCACTTGAAGGGTGACTAATGTGACAGAGGGACTGAATTGTTCATTTTAGTTCATTTGAGTTTATACAGCCACATGGATTAGTGGTCTCCAGCACAGACAGTGCACCATCCTTAGGAGGCATCAATGAACACAGAGAGAAGGGAGTGAAAAGAGGGGAGAAAATAAAGGAGGGGAAAGTCAAAGCAGATGAGGAAAGAAGGAAGCCAAGGGACAAGAAGAAAGAAGCCGTTGGGTCTTGCCAGAGGAGGAGGAGAAGGGAAGAGAATAAAAGGACAAGTAGAAGAAGCGGGGGAAGAAGATGGGAAAAGAGTAAGATGCAGTGGAAAGGCAGACAGTTGAGAAGAGTCTTAAGGGACAGAGAGGAACTTTGTGCTACCAGAAGTGCCCATACCGCTGGCATCCATTCTGAGGTCTCGGCAATAGCACCACTGACCAGACTCTGGAGTGTTAAATTCTGGGATGACATCTTACCTGCGCTGACCCTGGGAGGCCTAGGGGCCTCAACTCCCTAGTCTGTGAAGGGAGCAGGGGTCCAATACCCTAAGGACTTGTTCACCTTCACTTGTAAAATAAAATACTTGACTCCAAGGAAAAACTACAGTTTTGACACACCACTAGGTGTCACCATTAACCAAAATGAGTTTTAATTTTTTTGACCTGCAAAATTTGGTGAAAGTTTCATCTTTGAATCTATATCTGATCTATACAATGTATTTGACTGTTTCCGAATTCTGTCACACAAAAAGCAAAATGGCTTGTGCTTTTGGGAGTCCACTAAAGAGGGATACTCATTCTAATTTGGTTTGTTTTTCTTTCCAGTGAAACTCTCCTAAATGCCAGAAACATGGTATGTATGCACATACACATGCTCAGTCACCTGCTTGCTCATTCATTCATTCAACATTTACTGTGTGCCAAGAAGAGGTCTCATGTACAGCCACGTAAGTTGTACACTGCACAACTCGGGGCAGGGGGGCAGTGGTGAGGGATACAGTTCACATAGACCTCAATGTGAATGCCTGAAGTTGTTCAGACAGCAGGTTCTGAAAGATTTTGGTTCAGGCTTGGGAACAGAACAATGGTCCCTGCTTTTTGGTCCCTTCCTGTTTTCTCTCTTAGGAAAGAATGTTAGTCTAAAATCTTTGTAACTAGAAATATCTGTGTCCCATATACATTTTGAGAGTTAAACATACCACATAGAGGTTTATCCAGCCTCATAAATACTAAAGTTTCATTCCTTTTCAGAAAAGTTATACCCCTCACTGAGCAATACCCCTCACATTGCTTTACAACTAAAGCAATGTACTGAGAAAATCAAAGCCTGGCCTTTGATCTTGAGAAATTCAAGAAGAGGCTTGATCATACCTAAGATACAAAATAATATTCTTAGATCTACATATCTCAACTTGACCTTTGACTAGAAGAGGAGCAATTGAATGTGAACCTAGGCACCAAGACTTCGAGATCTAATCTGATTAGGCTTTCTTGGGAAATGGACCATTTAGTTTTGCTGTGTCACAAACCACCTGAAACCTAAGTGGCTTAAAATAGCAAACATATTATTTCTCATGATCCCATAAGTCATTTGAACAGTAATCTGATCTAGGTTGGTGTGGTGGATCTCTGAGGTCTGAAGATGGTTCATCCGGAGTTGGCTGGCCTACTCACATACCTGGAGACTGATAGACTGGTTGGCCAAGGGGGACTCAGCTGGGATGACATCTCTGCCCTACATGATCGTTCCTCCTCCAGCTTCACATGGTGGTCTCACCATGAAGGTTTCAGGGTACCAAAGAGCAGGAAGAGAATGCAAGCTTCAATATGTAAGCACTTAATTTTTTTAATTCATTGATTTATTTTTGGCTGTGCTGGGTCTTTGCTGCTATGCTCAGCATAGCATATCTGAGCATATTTCTCTAATTGTGGCAAATGGGGCATACTCTTTGTTGTGGTGTGCAGATTTCTCATTGCAGTGGCTTCTCTTGTCATGGAGCATAGGCTCGAGGGCACACGGGCTTCAGTAGTTGCAGCATGCGGGCTCAGTTCAGTAGTTGTGGTGCAGAGGCTTAGTTGCTCCACAGCATGTGGGATCTTAGTTCTTTGACCAGAGATTGAACCTGTGTCCCCTGAATTGGCAGGTGGATTCTTAACCACTGGACCACCAGAGAAATCCCTACAAGCACTTAAAATGTTCTACTTGTGACTTGTTTTGCTTAAAATGTTCTTCTTGCTCTTGTTTTATTGGCCAAAGCAAGTTACATGGCCAAGCCTGAGTCAGTGAGAAAGGTGTGATTCAATGGGGTGGATCCAAGGAGGTATGGACAAACTAACAGCCACTGCTCCAACAATCTACTGAAGAAAATAAACTTCATTTCTCTTTATCTCAGTTTTCACTAAAATGGTAATAATACTTTCTTTACCCGTTGTCCAGGAATGCAAAAGGGATAAACACACAGAAGAAGCTGCTATATATTACTCAAAAGAAGAACAATATAAACTTTAATTTTACTTCAGTCTCTTCATTTACCTTTTTCATGTCTCCTCCATAAAACGACTTATCTTTCCCACTTAAGGAAATTCCTATTGAAAGGAAAGGTACTATTTTCAAAGTAAATTTCCAATTATCTCATAATCTTTACCTGTAAATAGGTACATTTCAAGGGTTGTGTGTAAAGATACCTACCTCATGGTATAAGTAGGAGTAGTATTCAGGAACAGAGACCCAGGAATGTCAGTCCGCATGCTAACTTCCACAATGCCCCTATGTGTTTTAGACTTCACAGGCACATCTCATTCTGAATAGCTGCTCAGCACTGCACAGGTTGAACACTTGTTAGTGCAGCACTCAGACAATTCATCAGATAGTATAGAGAATGACTAGGAGTTCACAGTGTCTCTTCTTCCTATTTGCATGTTGCTAAGTGTTACTCAAGGGAACGACACCTCTGCAGATTCACATTCACTCCTACTGGCGCCAAGATTGGGCAAGAGCATTTCTTCACCCTGACAAATGACTCCTTTTTCCTGTAATTTGTAACCTCTAGAATCTAATTTGGTGAATAAACATTTATGGAATGTCTACTACGTATTAAGAACTGCTACAGAGACTGAAAAGAATAAAACAGAGTCCTGTCCTTCTGGAGGTCACATCTAATGTGACGTTAGATAATGAACAGAAAACTATAAGGCACATCTGACGGAGAAGTGCCATGGAGGGCATTGGGGCAGAAATGATACACCCCCATGGGATGAACTTGAGAAGACTTCATAAGAATGATGAGTTGTTCTGAGCCTTGATGAATAAGTAGATTTCTCAACATGGAGAAAGGATAAGAGTACTCTATGTATGGTCACCATATGGTAAACAGATTAGGTTTAAAATATACATGTTCAGGGAAAGGAAATCACCCAGAGTGGTTTGAGTGTGGGATAACTTGTGGTAAGTGGAAAAGGAGGTAAGACCAGCATGTCAGGACCTTTGAATGCTCTTGTTAAAGACCTTACAATGAGGGTCTTCAATGGCCTGTGATTAAAGCATTCTCATGATCATAGTTATTTGAGAAATATTACTCTGGCTTCTGGATTCTGACAAAATGGCAATCCACTTTAGGCTACTGGCTATTTCCCTCAACCCAGCTTTGGGAGTGCCTCAGAAATGGGGCAGTTGTTGGATCTGAGCATCTAATGTAATAATTGTGAGAAGCCTCTAGAAGGACAGAAATAGTTGGGTTCCAAGCTATGTGTGTCTGTGACTGCAATTCACAGAAGAAGAAGAAAGATGCCACAGGTGGGAAAGTTTTCATCTTGGGATCTTTTTTTCCCTCAATATTTTCATGGACAGATTGTTGTCTACTCCAACTCCACTACATGTGTACCCCAACTCTACTATAAGACAAAACAAAACAGAATCATTAGTCCTGCACCAACAGAAGATGGAGTTTCTGGCTAAAAAGCTGGCTTAAAACTCAACATTCAAAAAAAGAAAATCATAGCATCCGGTCCCATCACTTCATTGCAATTAGATGGGGGAACAATGGAAACAGTGACAGACCTTATTTTGGGGGGCTCCAAAATCACTGCAGATGGTGACTGCTGCCATGAAATTAAAAGATGCTTGCTCCTTGGAAGAAAAGCTATGAGCAAAAAAAAGAAAAAAAGAAAAGCTATGAGCAACCTAGACAGCATATTAAAAAGCAGAGACATTACTTTGTCAAAAAAGGTCAGTCTAGTCAAAGCTATGGTTTTTCCAGTAGTTAGGTATAGATGTGAGAGTTAGATCATAATGAACATTGAGCACTGAAGAATGGATGCTTTTGAACTGTGGTGTTCAAGAAGACTCTTGAGAGTCCTTTGGACTTCAAGGAGATCCAACCAGTCCATCCTAAAGGAAATCAGTCCTGAATATTCATTGGAGGGACTGATGCTGAAGCTGAAACTCCAATATTTTGGCCACCTGATGCGAAGAACGGACTCATTTGAAAAGACCCTGATGCTGGGAAAGGTTGAAGGCAGGAAGAGAAGGGGACGACAGAGGATGAGATGGTTGGATGGCATCACTGACTCAATGGACATGAGTTTGAGCAAGCTCCAGGAAATGGTGAAGGACAGGGAAGCCTGGCGTGCTGCAGTCCATGGGGTCACAAAGAGTTGGACATGACTGTGCAACTGAACTGAACTAAACCCATAGGGTCGGGAAGGAGATAACAGGTGCCGACAGGCCCAAGTTCCCTCTAAGAACTGGAGCTGACAGAACATAACTGACAAGACAGTACTAAAAGTCTTGACCAGTGTGATATGATATGAAGACAAAGTAAGAGGTGTAAGGATTTAAAAGGATGTGACAAAGGTATCCTTATTTTACATGGATTACCTACATGGAAAACCTCACAGAATTAATAGAAAAACGTTTAGAACTACTACTTATTGTCTGTGAGGATATCAGGAACAAGATCTCCTTACAAAGATCAGTAACATTCCTCTATGTCAGTAATATTCAACCAGAAAATATAATAGAAAATAAGATACTTTTCACAAGAACAACAAAGTCTTAAGTACTTAAAAATTAATATATCTGGATAAAAAACATATATCCAGAGAAAACAATACTTTGAAAAGGTACATGGACCCCAGTGTTCATTGCAGCACTATTTACAACAGCCAAGACATGCCAGCAACCTAAATGTTCATCATATCAATGGACTTTTGTTCTTGTTTAGTCTCTAAGTAGTATTCAACTCTTTTGCAGCCCCATGTACTGTAGCCCACCAGGCTCCTCTATCCATGGGATTTCCCAGATAATATTGGAGTGGGTTGCCATTTCCTCCTCCAGGGGATCTTCCTGACCCAGGAATTGAACCTATGTCTCCTGCATTGGCAGGCAGATTCTTTACCACTGAACCACCTAAGAAGCCCACAGTGGAATATTACTCAGCCATAAAAAAGAATGAAATAGTGCCATTTGTAGCAACATGGGTGGATCTAGAGATTACCATACTAAGTGAAGTAAGTCAGAGAGCGACAAATATCATATGATATCACTTATATGCACAATTTTTTAAATGATACAAATAAACTTACTTATAAACAAAAATAGACTCATAAATTTAGAAAACAAAATCATGATTACAAAAGGGGAAAGGTGGGGCACCAGATAAATTAGAAGGTTGGGCTTAACATATACACATTACCATATATAAAATAATTAACAAGGACCTACTGTGTAGCACAGGGAACTCTACTCAATACTCTGTAATAACCTATATGGGGAAAGAATCTGAAAAGGAATAGACGTGTAAATGAATGACTAAATCACTTTACCGTACACCCGAAACTAATACAACATTGTAAATCAACTATACTCCAATAGAAAATAAAAATTTTAAAAATATAAAGCACTTAAAATTAACATAAAAGCTCAAAATAAATTTTTGGAGAGAAATGTAAAATTATTAAAGTTCATAATATGAGACTTGAATAGACAAAGAGGTATGCCATGGTGGTGAGCAAGACTCCTTAACATGTAAAGATACTAGCGCTTCCACAGTTTATCTAGAAATTCAAGGTAATTTCAATACACTTCCAGCAAATATTCTGAGGGAATAAAAAAAGCATATTCAAAAATATATATGGAAAAATAAAACCAAAGTCTGCAATTGAGTTGACTTCGAGAAAAGAATAGAGAGAAAGGACTTGCCCCACTCTGCTCCAATGCCACGTAAAAAAACACTATAGTCTCTGTGCTTGTACTCAGCTGTGTCTGACTCTTTGTGATGCCATGAACTGTAGCCCTCTGTCCATGGGATTTTCCCGGCAAGAATACCGGAGTGGGTTGCTATCTCCTCCTCCAGGGGATGTTCTTGACCCAGGGATCAAACTCAAGTATCCTGCGTCTCCTGCATTGCAGGCAAATTCTTTACAACTGAGCCCAAGACACTACAGTATTGGTGCAAAATCATGCAAATAGACCAAGGGCCAGAGTGTTCAGAAACATGAGTGTGTGCGTTTATCCATTTGGATGTGAGTGTACCTGATTCATGGAAAAGAACACACCACAAATCACTGGGGACAGGATAGGTTGCTTAGTAAATAGTGCAGGGAAAACTGGTTCACTTGATGTAGAAAAATTAACTTGAATTCCTAACACCATAAACAAACGTAAACTTCAGAGACACTAAAGATGTGAATGTGAAAGGCAACCCTGCAAAACAAACAAGCAGAAATATTTACAGGAGAATATATCTATGATCTCAAAAGTGGGGAAGGATTCTTTAAAAAAAAAAAAAAAGGGGGGGGGGGGGCGCCTAAAAAATACAACTATAGGCCAAGGAAAAAATTGAGGGATTTGACTATTTTAAGATTAATGATAATGATGGGTAGCAAATATCAACTGATGCGTGAAAAAGAGGAAGACAATGAGGAAAATGTGATATTGAGAAAGTATTAATGATTTTTGTGAGTGATAGTAATACCACGATTATGTTTTAAATAAGGGAGTCCTGGCTGGTGGGGGCGGCAGGGGGGAACTATGTATGCACATACAATTGGATATATCTCAAGAAGATTATGCTAAGTAAAAGCCACCACACATAAAAGATACATATTTTATGACCCTATAGATAAAATTCTTATAAAGTCTGAAAGTGAAAGTGAAGTTGCTTAGTCGTGTCTGACTCTTTGCAACCCCATGCAACTCTTTGCAACCCCATGCAACTCTTTGCAACCCCAATGGACTGACTATAGCCTACCAGGTTCCTCCGTCCATGGGATTTTCCAGGCAAGAATACTGGAGTGGGTTGCTATTTCCTTCTCCCGGAGATCTTCCTGACCCAGGGATTGAACCTGGGTCTCCTGCATTGTCAGTCAGTTCAGTCACTCAGTCATGTCTGACTCTCTGCAACCCCATGAATTGCAGCACGCCAGGCTTCCCTGTCCATCACAAACTCCCAGAGTTTACTCAAACTCATGCCCATCGAGTCGGTGATGCCATCCAGCCATCTCATCCTCTGTCGTCCCCTTCTCCTCCTGCCCCCAATCCCTCCCAGCATCAGGGTCTTTTCCAATGAGTCAACTCTTCGCATGAGGTGGCCAAAGTACTGGAATTTCAGCTTCAGCATCAGTCCTTCCAGTGAACACCCAGGACTGATCTCCTTTAGGATGGACTGGTTGGATCTCCTTGCAGTCCAAGGGACTCTCAAGAGTCTTCTCCAACACCACAGTTCAAAAGTATCAATTTTTCGGCACTCAGCTTTCTTCACAGTCCAACTCTCACATCCATACATGACCACTGGAAAAACCATGGCCTTGACCAGACAGACCTTTGTTGGCAAAGTAATGTCTCTGCTTTTTAATATGCTATCTAGGTTGGTCATAACTTTCCTTCCAAGGAGTAAGTGTCTTTTAATTTCATGGCTGCAGTCACCATCTGCAGTGATTTTGGAGCCCAAAAAATTAAAGTCTGA
This sequence comes from Cervus canadensis, assembly GCF_019320065.1. Classification (NCBI taxonomy): domain Eukaryota; kingdom Metazoa; phylum Chordata; class Mammalia; order Artiodactyla; family Cervidae; genus Cervus; species Cervus canadensis. The sequence continues at coordinate 43,157,915 of NC_057391.1, forward strand.
CACTGTTTCCACTGTCTATCCATCTATTTCCCATGAAGTGATAGGACCAGATGCCATGATCTTAGTTTTCTGAAAGTTAAGCTTTAAGCCAACTTTTTCACTCTCCTCTTTCACTTTCATCAAGAGGCTTTTTAGTTCTTTTTCACTTTCTGCCATAAGAGTGGTGTCATCTGCATATCTGAGGTTATTGATATTTCTCCTGGCAATCTTGATTCCAGCTTGTGCTTCTTCCAGCCCAGCGTTTCTCATGATGTACTCTGCATATAAGTTAAATAAGCAGGGTGACAATATACATACTCCTTTTCCTATATGGAACCAGTCTGTTGTTCCATATCCAGTTCTAACTGTTGCTTCCTGACCTGCATTGAGGTTTCTCAAGAGGCAGCTCAGGTGGTCTGGTATTCCCACCTCTTTCAGAATTTTCTACAGTTTATTGTGATCCACACAGTCGAAGGCTTTGGCATAGTCAATAAATCATAGATAGATGTTTTTCTGGAACTCTCTTGCTTTCTCGATGATCCCGCGGATGTTGGCAATTTGATTTCTGGTTCCTCTGCCTCTGTAGGCAGATGCTTTACCATCTGAGCCACCAGGGAAGTCTTAATCTATAATGACATAAAGCAGCTCACTGGCTCTTGGGCGGTGGGGGGATCTGTACTACAGGCTGAGGAATCAGAAAGGGGCACAAGAAGTCTTTGGGGGCACTAGAAGTGTTATCTTAACTATGATGATGATTCCAAGGATATAAACATATGTCAAAGTTTCTCCAGTTAAGACACTTTAAATATGTACAGTTTACTGTATATCAAGTGTACCTCAATAAAGTTGTCAAAACGTAAAAATTATTTTTAAAAAGGAAGTCCTTTTTAAAAGAGAGATATGTAAATAAAATAATACAATGGTTCTCAGAGTGTAGCCCCTGGGATTGCAGCATCAGTATCACCTGGAAACTTCTAGAAATACAAATTTTCAGCCTCACCCCAGACCTGCTGAGTCAGAAACTCTAGGGGTGGGGCTCAGCAATCTGTTTTAACAAGCCCCCCAGGGGATTCCACTGCTCACTCCAGTTTGACAACCACTTAAATAATGTGCGTGTATGCTCAGCGTCTGTCATGTCTGACTCTCTGCAACCCCATAGATTACGGCCCACCAGGTTCCTCTGTCCATGCAATCTTCCAGGCAAGAATATTGGAGTGGGTTGCCACTTCCTTCTCCAGGGAAATAATGTGATGTCTTGAATTTCTTTCAAAATAACCTGAGGAAGGGTGATAGTTGGTGCAGCTATGTATGAAACACACTGGATCAAGAGTTGATCATTGTTGGAGCTGGGGAGATGGCTACCTGGGGGTTCATTACAACCATACTCTACTGTTATGTACATTTGGTAGTTTCCCATAATAACAGTTTTTAAAAATCCAAAATGTTTTTCCACAGTGCCCCTTCACAGCTCTCCCTCACTCCTCTTGGTCCCTTCTTTCCAGCTCTCGCGTCTCTGGAACATTTCCTCTTGACCTCAGAAATTGGCACTCTCCTTGTTCTTCTCAGGTGCCTCAAGTTTTCTCAACCCTCAGGGCTCATTCTGCTCTTGCCCTCTCTCCCTGTCCTCCCAGCTAACGTTTTGAGGCGACCCATTCCTTATCGTCAGTCACCACTTCTCTCAAAGTTCTTTTGCGCACTCTAGTTTCTGTCCACTGTCTCTGGGTGCAGAACCAGATTTCTCGGAAGCACTGAGGACCGCACCTTGCCCAGGACCTTTTCTCTGCACTTGCCACGTGTGATCTTCCTGCTGCTTTCATTGGCATCATTGATGCCCTCTTCTCCTGTGATAGTCTGTTACTTCTTTTATTTCTCTTAGAAAAACAAGATGCTTGTCCCTTTAAATTAAAAAAAAAATTTTAACTTGACTGTTTTAATGTGTAACAGAACTGCTGATTAAAAAATCCAAATAATACAGTAGTGTAACAAGCGCCACTGTTATCTTGTTTCCTGGGACACTATAGCTTACTTCCTACTACCCTAGCGGATCCCTCTGTGGGGTCTGAGTTCATTCTTCCTTGGTCTCTGCCTCAGCTTCCCTAGGAAAGCACTCACTCTATGGAGCTGGAAGACTGCTGCCCATTGATTCTTGAGGCTGAAGGATAGAGAAAGACTAAGGGAAAGGAGTAGATGAAATACAGAAGAGAGCAAGACAGAGCCAGAGTAAATATGAGGAGGATAGCTGGCAACCACCTGGAAGTAAAAAGAGAAATGAAATGCTCCTCATAGATGTCTAGCTCTAAGACTCCCCAATCCATTTTTTATTGAACATCTTTGTTTTCAGTCATGGCTCTTGGGCTCTTTGGGGATTCCCAGGTGGCGCAGGAACCCACCTGCCAATGCAGGAGACATAAGAGAGGCAGGTTCGATCCTTGGGTTGGGAAGATCCCCTGGAGGAGGGCATGGCAACCCACTCCAGTATTCTTGCCTGGAGAATCCCATGGACAGAGGAGCCTGGCCAACTATAGTCCACAGGATTGCAAAGAGTCGGACACAACTGAAATGACTTAGTGCACATACTTGGGCTCTTTGAGGAGCTCTGAGGCCCAGAAGCTTAGCTTCTTCAGAGGAACTGGTGATAAGACACTGCTCGGCATATAAAGTTAGAATGAAGACTCACCATCATGCACGTGGCCACTTCTGCCCTCAGCTGTGAACCTGAATCCACCCTAAGGGTTCACTGCCCCCCACCCGGCCAGCACTGTGTGTGCATTCACTTCTACTTGTCCCGAAAGACATCAAGCTGCTAACTTACTGACAATCTACCCACTGTCGTATTTATCTGAATCTGTCAAATTGTGTTCTTATTGCTCTCCAAGGAGTTTCCTGAAAGTCATTCAAGAAACTTGACTCCCTGTTTTACATCGCTAGCCTTGCCAGGCTCATGACTTAGTGAAACTCTATTTAAGATGTTTGTGATGTTACAAATTTTTAAGGCTATGCAGAAATGAGGAAAAATCCTTGCGACCCACTGTTAGTTTCCCCCAAAAGTAGCATACAAAATACAGTGTGTTATTTTTTAGCACCAACAATTTATTCAATAAATGTGAATTCTCCAAAAAAAAAAAAAAATACAGTGTATTAACTTGGTAATAACTTGGTAAATATTTTTTGTTGACATAGACAGGAATAAAAATGGAAGATACAAGAATGACATTATTGTCGGGTAGGATTGAGTAGTGGGAATTCTTTTCCTTTATGAACTCCCTCTATATAGCTTTGTATGTAAAAATCACTTAGCTGAGATGTTTCCCTGTGCTAGTTCAATGTTGAAAGTTCTGTTTCCAGGGCTCTGATCAGTGTTATATGGCAGCCTGGATGGGAGAGGAGTTTGGGGGAGAATGGATACATGTATATGTATGGCTGAATCCCTTTATTGTTCACCTGAAAACTACTACAACATTGTTAATCAGCTATACCCCAATAGAAAATAAAATGTTTAAAATTTTTTTTAAAGTTCTGTTTCCAGGGAACTTTAAAGGGAAGGGAGTGGGACGAGATAGGGGTAGGGGATTAAGAGGCACAAACATAGCAATGTACAAAGTAAATAAGCTACAAGGATATACGGTACAGCACAGGGAATACAGTCAGTATTTTATAGCAACTTCAAATGGAGTACTGAATTAGCATGTTATACACATGAAACTAATATTGTAACTAAACTGTACTTCAATTTAAAAAAAAAGTTTTGTTTCCAGTCTTGGCTGGCATGCTTTGTATAGCACCAGAGTCTCTGTGATGAGTCTACACAAGCCCGCCCTGTTGCTCAGCCCCCAGGCGGAAGCCCGCGGTACCATCTTTCACTTCCCTGCATTTCACCCTTTGTCCAGGTAACGGCTACAAGTTCAAACTCTTCCTTCCAGAACTTTTCTCTGCCCTCTTCCCTACTTCTTAGCATTTTTCTCCTGCTGACAGCTAGTTATATGAGACCTATTATGATGGGATTTCTCCTACCCAAGATCTCTGAACTGATTTCTTTCCTGTGAACTGGGCCTGCATCAACTTGTTTGTTCTGTCAGAGGAGGAATAAGCCCTGGGTTCCTTCTTATCACAGACATGTCTGATGCCTCCACTAAAAACCACCAACTCAATGGTTACAGGTATCAATACACTTTATAATTTTGGAGTATAGTATCCTTCCTAAACCTCGCAAAAATAATTTTACAAATCCTCATTGGAATTAAGTGCTACAATCTCTATGATAAAAATGGAATGACTGAGGTATTGGAGCTATTTCCCCTTCTCATCCCCCCAGGGAAAACAAAAGTTGAAGAGTGAGCCTAAGTTTGAATTTTAATTTTCTGATTCTTTGAATACCCTTTAAGGACTCTCTGTATCCTGTCCTCATTTCTACCACCCACAAAACCGTGTCAAGTCGAGAAAATAGATAGGCAATATCAAAAAGAAGTTTTGCATATCTGTGTTAAAAAAAAAAAAAACTAGGATGCAGATATAACTAATCTAGTTATAATTTACTCCACTACAAAGTGAGCTCCAAACTCTTATTTTAAGGATGGGGAGGGAGACGGGCATGAAGATGCAAGCTCTGGGTATGTGTATGTATAACTGAACCACTTTGCTGTATGCCTGAGACCAACACAATAAATCAAGACTAGTCCAATATGAAATGAACACTTTAAGAGAGAAGCTATTAACAGCTCCATAGGTAAGACTTCTTAACTCATCTCAGTGGGTTTGCTATGCAGCCGCTCCACAAGGAAGTATCTCTTGTTCGCTGGCTGTGCTGCCTTGGGTGAGAGAACTATGAGCTTTTGGCTGCCTGCCTGCCCTGCTGGTCACCAGATACACCTGTGCCCTTTCTGAGAGCTAGACAGAAAGCTGGATCCTTGACAGAGCTGGCCTCTGGCCACAGAGGCGACCCGACCTGAGAGGTCTGTCAGGATGCTCACTGGCCTTCATCTGTCCAGGCCATGCAACTGACAGTGCTACCGGCACTGGGCTTCCAGCCTCCCGAGGACTTCATCAGGCACTGCAACTGCAGTGAGATGGCCGAGGGGCAGAAGAATCACACCACGTGTTCCAGCACCCGATAACCAGGGGAGACGAATGCAAACTGAAATGCAAGCATCTGGGGGATGCTTGCCAGTTTTCTTTGAAAGGAACTGAAATGAGGGATCAGATCATACATTCCTGCCATTGCACAGAACTAGAGCATCCAAACAAGAGGAAATTGCCAATTTATGCTGATAGAATGTGGCATTGCTGAACCCAAGAATACCTCCCAGCCCCACGAGTCTGGTGATAGGGCATTTCCTGTGGAAAAGCAGTTCAGGTCTACTGAGTTAGGAGGCATCATTGCTTCAGCAGGAAGACTGGCTTGTTATGACAAAAGCTACATTCTTTGAGAGGCCAATATGTAGAACTGCAGGGAGAGTGACACTTGGAAATCACTCATTCTTTCTTAGGGTTCATGAATTCGGTGTGATTGCTCAAACCAGAGAAGTTGATAGGGTTGCCCAAACTAGAAACTATGGGATGAAAGAGTCTCCCCCTTCAGCCAGTCAAGACCTTTCTACAGCAGAGAACCACTGACATATCCACACAGCACTTATTATGAGCCACTGTGCTGAGTTCTCCACGTGCCTAGCTCACAATATTTATTCCTTCCTCCTACTCTTTGGGATATATTTATTATATGGCCTTCAACTTTAAAAAGTAGAAAACTGAGACTCAGAGAGGTTAAGTGATTGCTCAAAATCACAAAGGAAGTGAGTGGTGGAGCTGAGTCTTAAAGCCCAGGTTCATGAGATGCCAAAGTTCTTTCCCCTCCACCATTTGGTCTCCCTAACCATCAGTGAAGTTGTCAGAATTGATATGAGGACTATTTGCTTTATGGAGGTATCTGTGAGCTTGCTGGAATGTGGTCTGTGACTGCATTTTGGTTTAAAACACAGGGGTGAGAGAGGACAGTGCCACAGACTGAGAACAAGAAGAACAGGAACTGGACCAAACCTCTGAGCTTAGAGGAGAGTGGATCTAACCAGGCAAAATGTGAAAGGAGAGATGGGTATGAGAAACCTTAAGCTACTATAGTCTAATGATATCTCCTAAGCAGTCTTGGTGTCAACTAACCATGGATTTCAGAATAATTCTCCTGGAAAGAAGATAACACATATTGCACAAAGGCTTATTTTCACTTAAAATGCAAACTTTCCTGTTACATAGGCTTTTGATTTATTATCATTTTTATCAGTCACCTAGAGTGCTTTATAAAAGTCCCAGAAGGAAAAAAAAAAAAAGTCCTGGTGAGAAGCCATTATTCCCTATTCGACAGAAGCAGCAGTTGGGAGTCCATGGACAAACAATTGAACCAGAGTCAATAGTTACCATGGTAACTGGTGGCAGGGGCTGGGTAAGAACTTATGGGCCCCTTGTTGGAATCCAGATTTCAGTTTAAGTTAGTAAACCAAGGCTGAGATCAAGACAACTTCCTTTTGTTTCAAGCCCACACTCAGGAGTATCTTATATATGTCAGATGCTTTTGTTTTCCAATGTACTTTCCCATATGTGGTCTCATTCTACATCCATCACCCTGGCTGGGCTTAGACATTATTTCTCTTACAGGTCAGAAAACTAAGGCACATACTGGGCTAGAAACTTGCTAAGGGCCCAGAGCTGGTTCCTGGCAGAGTCAAGAATCTGGCCTTTTCTGTGGGTCACACTGCCCTCCACCTGATCCTGCCTGAAACTGAGCATGGTAGTTAGGGTTCATACAGAGGTTGACTCCAAGCCACAACTGCAAAACGGAAAAAAAAGATGTGAAAAAAGTGGCAAAAGTGATTGCATTTTCAAAGACCTTGACACTTGTACTGGGATCAACAGGTCCACGCAAACCTTGGCTTTTTGTTCCCTCAGCCAATGCCCAGGCCAAGCATTCTCTTGGCCTTTTCCTTCCTTTCTTCCTTTCCTCTACCTCACCTTCCCTCCACACTGCCTTTACCTGGTCAGAATAGAGCTCATTAATATAACAAAGAATTACATGGTTGGATTCAGTCTCCTCTGCTAGAGAACTTATTGAATCAAAGCTCTGTGGTCTCAGGTTCCTCATATCCCATTTGGGCAGCAGATGCCCTATGCAGTGATCAGAGTGCAGGGTCCCTCAGCATCCCTCCCCATGGCACCTGGGGAGAAGGATACAGTCGGGTCCTGGGCAGAGCATCATGTGATTGCTAGAAGTGGCACGCTGTACCGCAGATCAACAAAACACAATCACAGCATCTAGAATCCACATCTCAGAGGGACCCAGAAATACAGCATCCTCATTTGAGGCATTTGTTACCGCAGCCATGGAAAATGCTTGCCTGGGCCTTGAAGACAGAAAATTGTTGTTGCTATTCAGTTGCTAAGTCATACCCGACCTGCGAACCCATGGACTACAGCACTCCAGGCTTCCTTGTCCTTCACTATCTCCTAGAGTTTGCTCAAACTCAAGTCAATTGAGTTGGTGACGCTATCCAACCATCTTATCTTCTGCTGCCCTCTTGCCTTAAATCTTTCCAGAAAATTATCTGGTTGAAAATTCAGTCTCTGTTACTGAAGCCTTGTGAACCTGCACAAGGAAGGGATTTCACTTTTCCAAGCCTCATGTGTCTCTTCCATGATACAGCAAACATAACACTAATCCCCACGGGTTGTTGTAAGAATAAAGTGTCCAGCAAACAGTAGGCCCTCAATAAGTGTTAGATCTCCTCCCACCAGCCTTTTCTTTTGCCCCATCCAAAGGGGCTTTCCTGAGTGACACTATTTGAAGAATGAATTCTCACCTTAAGAAATAAAAATCTCTGTACTTTAATCTTTATGCCTGAAAAGCCAATGGTTAGCTTGTGTAAGGGGCAAATACTGCCAGACGGCACCAGCTTTGAGAAAGAAGAGCCTGGCATTAGCTGTGCATTTCAGAGGCTTTAGGAAGTCACAGAATCTCACCCTTACACAGATGATGTCGTCCCTCACAGCCCCAGGACAGAGTGGGCCTCTTCTTCTGATTATACATCAAGCTTATTATAATCCTTTTGGGTTGGCAGAAACGTTTGTTTGGGGTTGGCGGAAATGTTCATCTAGAACCCAAACATAAAACAAACCATGTCATAAATATTAATGTAATTATTGGGTTGGCAGGCCAACCCAATATGTAATTAATATAATTAATTACATTATTATTTATGATATGGTTTGTTTTATGTTTACACATTTTCCGAGAGCAAGGACTATGCCTAGCACAGTGCCTGGCACATAAAGGGTGAAGGAATGAATGAAGTTTCCACCCACTTTATCTCATTTCAGCCATATATCAGTACTGTCGATGACTATAGGGCCAAGATGATAATCTGTACTTTAGAGATGAGGATACTGAAGTTCAGAGAAGTTGCACCACTGTCAAGGCCACCCAGTAAGCGGTGGGGCAGACACTTCAGTCCAGACCTCTTGACACAAAATCGGGTATACCTTTCCTCCACGCCTCTGCCCTTTGACTCATCAGCCTCACCCTCCTGTTGATACACACATGGTGACATCTGAGAGAAGCTCTGCTCCCTGGAACCTTCCATCTGGGCGTGTTGTTCGTTGGCCTGGTGCTATCTCTTGAGCACTGATGGTCCACTTTCTACCTTAATCCATTGAGTAATGGGCTATATATTGACTGACAACGGCCTCATCTGCTGCTGGCAAGGCAAATCCATACATGTTCAGTTGCAGAGGGCCCAGGAAGCTTCTGGCAGGGAGGGTTCCCAGAGTTAGGGTCTAAAGCTGGTTAGGTTTGTGCTGTTTGCCGAGGTATAGGAGGGAGACACTTGATATTCAGCTTCAATGTTTCAGAAGTTTGATCATTTCGTTCATTTCTGTTCACTTTCCCTCCCTCTGATATCCGAAGATTAAAATGAAAAACAAACAAACAAACAAACCCACTCTTGTAGGTCAATTATACTTCAAACAAACAAACCCATAGAAAAAGAGATTAGATTTCTGGTTATTAGAGGCAGAGGGACAGAGGAATTGGATGAAGGCAGTTAAAAGGTATAAATTTCCAGTTAAAATGTTAATACTAGGTAAATCTCAATTAGGGCTTCCCAGGTGGCACTAGTGGTAATGAACCTGCCTGCTGATGCAGGAGACATAAGAGATGGGAGCTTGATCTCTGGGTTGGGAAGATCCCCTGGAGGAGGGCATGGCAACCCACTACAGAATTCTTGCCTGGAGAATCCCATGGACAGAGGAGGCTGGTGGGCTACAGACTAGAGGGTCACAAAGAGTCGGACACAACTGAAGCGACTTAGCGTGCACGCATGTAAATCTAAATTATGCTGAGTTGATTCATAGTGCTTTTTACGTCTACTATATCCTTCTACTTCTCTGTATATTCAATTAATTTTTGAGAGTTTGATGTTGAAACTCCAACTAAAAATCTTAATTTATATACTTAAAAAATAATTGTAATATATAATGTAACTATAAGTAACCTTGTTCTGTATTTTCCAAGTCTCCTGTTATATTTTCATAATAAAAAAAGATTAATAATAGGGATGTAAGGTACACGACAAATCTAACACTGCTGTATATTATATATGAAGTTGTTAGTGTAAATCTTAAGAGTTCTCATCACAAGGAAAAAAATATTTCCTTTTTTTCTTTTGTACATATACCAGATAATGGATGTTCACTAAACTTATTGTGGAAATCATTTCATGATGTATGTAAGTGAAATCATTAGGCTGTATACCTTAAAATTATACAGTGCTATGTATCAATTATATCTCAATAAAACTAGGAAGAAAAAAAACAAAATACTTAGAACAATTAGGTCTGTTTATATTCTCAATCCTCTTTTAATTGCTATCCATCCTTTACCAATTAACCAGATCTTTGATCTAGCTATGCAATAAACATCCCAACCCTCTCCTTTCTCTCCATTAAACTCAGTTCACAACATTCTGTTAAATCCATCCCTTTAAACTTCTCCATCTCTGGGGATCCCTGGGGAACACTTAGAGATGCATGCTCAAGAAGAAACTGGACTTACTGTTTAGCCAGAATGGGAGTAACAAAATGTGTGTGTCCAACCCAGCTTCCTTTGAACTAATGGTGAAATGTGGGGTGAGTGATTTCGCCTCCACAGTGTGCATTTCTGAACCTGCAGCAGCTCCTCCACAACCTCTTGTGTTCCTCTAGTGCACTTCATCTTGTAAAGACCTTGATGACGAATCAGAGACATGTCTTAAGAACGATAGTGAAACACTCACTCACCACCCTAGAGGTGTGGCTCTTGATCAAGAGTTAGAAGCAGAAAAGGTCATCCCTAAGCCTAAGGTGGTTTGAAAGTGCTTGTAACAAGATTGTCTTTGTAACAACTTCCTCAACAAGACTTCATAGCCCTTTATTAACCCAAACAATGGCTGAGCAGATATGAACAGAACAGTAGCACCCCTTGAAACGTGGGTGGCATGGGCTCCCTGTGGCTTCAGCAGAAAAGCTGGCCTTTCCTTCCAAGACTACCACGGACAGGCAGCTTCACTAGTCATTGAGGCCAGCCTAAGAGTTCACTTGGACTGAGGTCAGCACAGACCAGAGGGGTGAGGGCTGGTCAGGCACCTGTGGCCAAGAGAAGAGGGTAGGATGGTTCAGGTCACAAAACCAGGGGTCCTGTACCAGGGCTGGGGGTGGGCACGCTTCAGCAGACCATGTGATCTGAACAATGCCTGGGGGTGGCAGGGAGCCAAGAGAATAGACAGAGTCACTGAGCAGGAAGGAAACAGAGCCAAACCACCGGGCCCAGACACAGTCAGAGGACCCACGGAAGCCAGAAGCACCAATAACAAGACTGGTGGTGGGAACAGCAAGTGGCAGTAACAGCAGCAGGAAAATTCAGTGAATGCCAGAGGCAGCAAGTTTGTAAGACCTTTGACTTAGTGACTGAACATGGACTAAATACAAAGGGGATCAGACAACAAGTATCAGCGTGTGCCTAGACGGAGAGCTGGATTTGATCCCTGGGTAGGGAAGATTCTCTGGAGAAGGAAATGGCAACCCATGCTAGTATTCCTGCCTGAGAATCCCATGGACAGAGGAGCCTGGCAGGCTACAGTTCATGGGGTCCCAAAGAGTCAGACACAACTGAGCAACTAACTTTAACACACTATATATATATATATATATATTTAAAAGAATATAGACATGCAAGGCAAGTGGGCAAAAATGAGCAACAGGTGCTGCTAATATGCACTGAAAACAACACCAACACTAATCTGAGCCAAGATGCAAAATGCCTGGTACAGAGTCTTACACTGAGTGACCTACCTGCATGCTAAGTCGCTTCAGTCAGGTCCAGCTCTTTTCGACCCTTGGGACAGGAGCCCACCAGGCTCCTCTGTTCATGGGGCTCTCCAGGCAAGAATACTGGAGTGGGTTGCCATTCCCTCTTCCAATGGCTCTTTCCAAACCAGGGATCGAACCAGCATCTCTAATGACTCCCACATTGGTAGGCGAGCTCTTTACCACTAGCGCCACCTGGGAAATCAAGTAGGAGCTCAAGAAATCATCCAAGTCCCTTTCTTTCATCCAAGTGCCCAGAAAAGGGACCCCCTCCTCCCTCCCCAGCTTCCTAGAGAAAGACTGATATTATGAACTAGTTATGAGCCTTGCCTACTTACCTGCTCTGAGGTGAAAGTCTAATTGCTTAGCAAAGCTGTTCATTTATTCTTTTTACCTACATATCTATTTCTATTTCACAGTGCACCCCCAGCCCTGTGCTATTTACCTGTTAATTTCTTTGCGTCTATATTTCAAAGGTAAGACCTTATCAGGACCTTTCTGTGAACTGACTGTACAGTCCACAGAAATTCTTCATTTGAATGCAGCCGACCCCTCCTAATCCATAGGTGACTCGTCCAGTCCGTAAGGTGTGCCCAGTCCAGGCAAGCACACGATGGAGGCACAGAAGGAGTCTCTGGCCCAGACTGGCATTGTACTTAGGGGGCTTCTCAAGTAGAGGCAATGACAGACCAAGGTCGTGGCCACTGAAGCGCGTCCCTAGACGCACCCCTCCCCACTGGGCCCAGGCAGGCGGCTCTGTCCCACGCCCGCCCGCGGCTTCCACGGAGAACTGGGTTCCGCGCCAGCCCCGGCTCAAGGAGCGCCCGGGGCTACTGCCCCGCGGAGAGCGGCTGAAGTCAGGGTTACAACTCACCTTGGAACCGGGGCGCCAGACCTCCCGTAGGCAGGGCGTTCTCCCCCCCACCCGATGACATCATCTGTTTGGGGCTGAGTCGCTCCATAAAAGCAGCCCGCGGGAAGCCAGGAGCCCAAAGAACAGAGGTGCTGGCCGTGACGCCCCGGCTGCGCGCACAAGGTCCCGGTGAGCACCCCGCCGGCTCCAGCGTCCCAGCCAGAGGGCGAGAAGGAGCTCAGCCGCCCGCAGCCCACGCTCGCCGCCCGCGCCGGGAGCCGCCCGAAGATGCCTCGCTGCAGCCTGCACGCGGCGGCCGTGCTGCTGCTCGTGGTCTTAAAGGAACAGCCTTCCAGCCCAGCTCCGCTCAACGGTAAAGTTTCTTCTGCCTCTTCTTTCCGAACAATCCCGAGCGCTCAGCCACACCTGGGCAGAAGGAGTCCTCACGCGGCTCGTTAAAGATAAAGTAAAATCATCTGCGGGGAGCGGAGAAGGACCTGTAGGGTCTCCAACAGCACGTTTTTACAAAGGATGCTTCATTTTCCTTTGGAGGGCAGGATGCGTTCTGGTTTCGCAGGGTGGGCGGGGTAGTGGGGGGAGCGGTTTGCCGCACATTGTCCTCCTATTAAAATACGTTTGTGCCTTCTCGGGGTACACCCCCCCACACCCACCCGCAGCGCTGGAGAGGTGGCTTGGGAATTTGCTAACCCGGGGAGAAGAAACAGAACCAGGATGTAAAATACTGTGCCCCGACCCACGTGCAGACGGCAGAGGAGTGCCTGCGGTGTTCCCGAGCAGCCTCTTTACCAGGGAGGGTTGGCACAGTGGTGGGTGCTTTCCTTTGGAGGAGACACTCTTTACCATTAAGTTTTACCTCCAAGTCAAAGAGATGATGCATCTCATCCCTAATCATTGTTTTTCTCCAGAAGGGCTCTACTACTCTGAAGTTGTACGTGTGTGTGCCCCGCGTGCCCTCAGACGAGCATACATAACCTTATTTCTGAGTGTAGTGAGTTAGGGCTTTGAACCCTGAAGGGCTGGAGGCTGGTGGTGCCCAGCCAGTAGCAGGAGATGGTAGAGGGGGTTGGGTCTGGGAGGTGAGTTGCAGCCAGCAGCTATAGTGTTAGTTGCTCAGTTGGGCCCCACCTTTTGGGACCCCATGGACTGTAGCCCCCCACCCCAGGCTTCTCTGTCCATGGAATTCTGCAGGCAAGAATACTGGAGTGGGTTGCCATGCCCACCTTGAGGGGATCTTACCGACCCAGGGGTCGAACCTGGCTCTCCTGTGTGTCCTGCCTTGTAGGCAGATCCTTACCCTCTGAGCCATCAGAGAAGCCCGTAGACAGCCAACAGCTAAGGTGAGGGCTTCTGCCGGGGTCTCCACAGCTGGGTGAACCCTTTTCTGGAGGAGTAGATGGTGACTTACAGAAACTTCCCGAGTAACAGATGGTGGCTACTGCCCTTGACAGAGTTTGCCCCAAGTTGTATGGACATTTGTAGGTGCGACCATTCCTGCTCCTGCTGCTAAGTCGCTTCAGTCGTGTCCGACTCTGTGCGACCTCATAGAAAGCAGCCTACCAGGCTCCTCCGTCCATGGGAGTTTCCAGGCAAGAGTACTGGAGTGGGTTGCCATTGCCTTCTCCGGCAACCATTCCTAGACCCAGGCTAGGTTGAAACATTCCTAGAAGGGCCCAGAGTGACTAGAATGGCTGCCAGTCCATATTCCCTGGCTGGGTGGTGGTGGTGAGAAGTTGGTTCTACTCGGAGGCATGAAAGCTGGAGCCCCCTCCCGTCAGAGGGCATGGTGCCCATGGGGCATGGTAGGAGAGGCAGAGGGAGCCTGGCTGTCAGCAGCTTTGTCACTCCTTTTAATTCAGTTCATGTCCACTAGCTGGCTTGATTTGCTTGGTAGTTATCTTCCTCATCTTGTGGGGGAGAAAGTGGATGGGAGAAAGGAGTTATAAAAGTGGAAATTAGTTTATAAAACTGCAGACTTTGATATATATTCCCCTCTGAAGAAAGCTGCACTGAAACCTAAAGTCTGACTTGAAATCTCCTTTTAACTCCAAGACGAGAGAGAAGCTCTTTACTGACCCTCTTCTGAAAGCCTGTTTCTCCCCTCACTCTGGGGGCAGCTCCTTCTCCCTGCTGTGCTTCTCTGACCCTCTGGACCCTCCTCTCCCCCTTCTTGCCCTTCTCTCTTTTACGATCTCCCAGCTGGGCTGGGGAAAGTTTTCAGTTAAAAAAAAAAAAAAAATCTACTTTCACTCTACACTGAGCAGCCAGCCTGCTTACCGCCTTGATTCTAAGAACACAGTGTTTATTCTGTTCTTCCTCAGGCAGGTTTCTTGGCTTTTTAGTCAGAGCAAAACTCACCGAGATGTAAAGTGTCAGTATTAACCCAAGTGTGAAGCAGGGGTTAAGCTGGGCAGTGGGTGAGAAAGTGGTCTGCCCTCTGCCTGCGTGCATGCTAAGTCACTCAGTCGTGTCTAGCTCTTTGCAACCCCATGGACTGTAGCCTGCCAGGCTCCTCTGTCCGTAGAATTCTCCAGGCAAGAATCCTGGAGGGGGTTGCTATGCCCTCCTCCAGGGGATCTTCTGGAGCACCTGAATTCTCAGAGACTGGCACTGGCAAACCTCGGGGGTCAGGGAGGGAGCGGGCATAATAAAAGTCAAACATCTTCCAGAGATAACCTGGGAACTCTCAGTTGCTGGGGCAGGGGGTGGGGGGAACTGGGCAGCTTTGGGCTCCCCAGATGCCAGTTAGTCAGGGAAGGTTCTAGCACCCAGGACAGGAAGCAAGCAGGGCCCAGAACCCCTGACCTGAATCTTTGTAAATGTCAACTCCTCCGAAAGCTGCCAGGACGTTCTCCCTGCCCAGGATAAGCTGGGGCTGCAGGTTCTAACAGGCATCCACCTGGACCTCCCAGTGCTCAGGAGAGAAGTGATGACCTTCTCAGAACAGACACCCTCAGGAAGCTACTGAAGTGCAGCCACGGGGGGTGGGGTGGGGGGGCTTTGCCTGGCCTGCCTGGTGGGAGGGCAGTTTAATTCTGTGAAGACCCTTGCCCCTAAAGTGAGAGGTGGGAAACCAGGAGGGGCCATTTCCAAATAAAGCAAAGGTGCACCCTTCCTTTCTAAAGTTTTCTTGACCTCAGTTCTAGCAGACAGTGAACCAAACTGGGCACTGACCTTCATCCAGTGAGACCCTCTGACCCAGATCACCCTCCCCTTCATTTTACAGTGCCTCTCCTCTCCAGACTCCAGCTTTCAAGCCCCTCCAGACATGGCCATTTATACCCAAAGCACCGAGTCTTGAGGTCCAAGCAGGGTTGCTCAGCGAAACGTGGGCAGGAAAGATCGCTCTGCTGCTTTTTAAGAACATGTCCCCAGGCCTGTGTCACTGCCTGAGCCCTTACAGTCCCAGAGGCACGTGATCACACTGAGCTTACCAGAGCATTTGCTGATGCCTCATCTGAGGGTGAGCGCTGCAATGGTGTGGAAACCTCAGCTTAGCAAGCTTCGGGGAAGGGAGCAGAAGATATAGGCTGTTAGGGCCATGGTTTGATTTTGGTGCAGGTGCAGTTAAAATTTCTGGCCAATGCGGTTGCTCAGAGGCTGCAGATGTTTTTTCCTGGTGGCCTCCAGGATTACTGAGTGGCCTGTATCTCCCCAGGGAAGCATTGAGGATGAAATTCCCTGCTCCTTGTGAGATTTTACATCCTGGGCCTCCAAGTGCTCTGGCCAGCTAAGTGACAATCCTCTGGATTCCTCTGCCTCTGAAATCCATGGTTGTATTTTAATAAAACCCCTCAAACAGAATGCCGATGGAAAATGTTCAGAAAAGTGGTTTGAAGTTTTCTATAGCTTGGTTCCCAAGCCATGCTATTTTTTCCCCCTTTTCACTCTTGTTTCAATGAGAGGCTCGCAGTAAACTTGGGGGTCACATAGAAGTTTGGGCTCGCCATGGTTCTGAATGTCTTCATCCAACTGCTGATTCAGAGGAGGTGAATTTAGGGACTATTAAGCCCTGTCCAGTCCACGGCAGGTTTCAGGGGGTCCTTGGGGTCCTGGGTACTTTCATGGTACACATCTTTGCCAAAAGCATTTTCAAGGTGTAACTAATTGGCCCATAAGGCAATTTTGCTGTAGAAAATAATAAAAAGTAAAAGCAGGACATGAAAAAAGACATAATGAACAGAAATAGAATCAAGTGTACAAAAACGTATGGTTACTGGCGGGGGGAGGGGGAAGGCGAGGAGGGATAAATTGGGAGACTGGGATTGACATATACACATTACTATACATAAACAGATAACTAATAAGGACTTATGTAAAGCACAGGGAACTCTACTCAATACTCTGTAATGGACCTATATGTGTGTGTGTGTGTATATATATATATACATATATAAAACTGACTCAGCTTACATATGCCTGAAACTAGCATAACACTGTAAATCTACTTCAATAAAATTTTTAAAGGACATAATGGAACATAAAAAATAAAAATTTAAAAGACTTTCTTACAAATATAAAATATTTGAATACCTTAAAAAAATGTATGTAGATTCATAGTAATACTGTGCAAATAACTGGTTTTATCTTGTGGGCTGAACCTAAGCATTTGCCTTCCAAATCTTTCGTTCATAGTGTTTTATACTTTTTGTTTGTTGGTTGGTTGTTGATTCATATCCTCAGTCGGCCTTGCACTTTTCCTTCCTTAAGAGAGGTACCAGTTTGCAGGTATGAGGGTGCATGTTTGTACCCGAGCTTTCTGTTGCAGTGTGAAAGCCTCTACCCTGTGATAGATTCTTGGCATCTTGTCACCTATCTGTTGCTGGATGTTTCAAAGTTGTGGGAAATGTTGGCTCAACCTTTGAGGCCCTCGGCCTCTTTTTCCTCCAGTGTAGTGTGTTTCAAAGGAAGAAACCAATTCTTGGTGCTAATGATCATCACTGGTCAGCTGGATAAAACCATCAATAACATCACTAACTGGAAGAAATGCTAATGCATTGGAATGCTAATGCAGTGGAAATCCAACTGCCAAACCAAAAATTGTCAGCCAGTTATTTGATCTTTCATGGCAGAAATGTCTTACTGCCAGTTAATTATGCAACAACAGTTTGTGGCAAAAATGCTTGTGGCAAAGAAGTTTACAGTAAAATAAAGAAAAAGGAAAAAACACACAGAACAAAAAACCAATACAGTTCTATGGACCTCCTGAAATTAACTGTACATGAAATTTCTTGTGTTCAAGCTTAAGGGCATTTTTAATGAGGAAAGGCAGCAAATACTCTAAGGGGTCTGGACTACCCCCTCTAGCTCAAAGATTCTCTAAGTAAATAGGAAGTGATGGGAAATGTGGAGAAATACTTCTTAACAGGCATTGATCCACTTTGCCTTATGGTCTTTCATTGCTTTATCTAGAAATCAAGGAGATGGGTGTGTGAAAGAGCCCTTTGTCCTTCTCTTCCAAAGTGGGCTGTCAACAAATAATGCCTAAACCTAAGCAAATCATGAAGGCTCAATATAGATATATTTTTATAGCGTTGTGGAGATAATGCCAAAAGAATCATGTCAAAAGAATTCAAAGTGGTTGCCATAGGGAATAGGAAAGTGACTCAGGAGTGTCAGGGGACTGATTGTTCATTGAAAGCCTGATATGGATAGAACCATCTGAGTCTTTAAACCACATACAAGTGTAATTTGAAAAAATAACCAAAAAAATTGAATTTGAAAATTAAAAACACTGAGACAAAGAAATGAAACAGAAAAGCAATTTTTAAAAAGAGGTGATTAACCAGTTTACAAAGAAAAACAAGCAAAATTCTCTTAAGTTTTTCAAAAGCACAATCGGCCTGAATAGGAAATGCCTAGTTGTGAAAAGTGAGCACCAGGTGACTGGTCAGGTAAGTTTTACTGCAAATCTTTTCCCAAGAGAAAGGAGATGTGAGTCTTCCTCCTGCAGCTTGACCCTGGTGGACTCAGAATCCTGGAAGCACTGGAGACAGGAACATAGGCTGGGAGACGGGAACACAGGCTGGGAGATGGGAACATAGGAGTTGAACAGTCCCCTCGCTGTAATGTGTCCTGAGACAGACACCCGGAGTCTCAATTCAGGGTTTCGGGCTCGTCCTGGAGATGAAGAGGGAGGTGTGTCCAGAGCATAGCTCCACAATGACTTTTTTTTTTTTTAAATTGAAGTGTAGATAATTTCCAGTGTTGTGTTAGTTTCAGGTGTATAACAAAGTGATTCAGATACATATATACATATATATTTTTCAGATTCTTTATCCTTATATGTTATTACAAAATACTGAATATAGTCTCCTGCTGGTTATCTGTGCAATGACTTTTTAAAACTATATTTAGTTGTTAGCATGAAGGACGTTTATGAGTGAAGGGTGTGAATGGGAGGTGACAGGTGATTTTCATTACACTCCTGGTAGGACCTCTCCTCCACATTGCCGCCACCCATGGAATTCTAACTCCAATGATGATGGTGGCAGCTTCCTCAAATAAAAACCTTCCTTTTTGGAATGAGCTTGAACTCTTCTCTAGGCTGTGTTGTTAAGTGGGGGAAAAGCAAGATGCAAAACAGCATTTCCCAGATGCCAGCATTTGTGTGAAAAAAAGAAGGGAAGAGAATACAGATACCTGTATGCAGTCACACTGTGCAAGGCTTCCCATCAGCTGTGGAACTGGTTGAGTCTAATGAAGCGGGAGGTTGGATGGTAGGAAGTGCTCTCACTGTGTTCCTCTTGGCGGCTTTTGAGTTTTGAGCCTTGTGAACTTATTAACTGTTCGGATAGTGAAATGTGGCTTTTCTAAGATACATGGGAGGCTTCTGATGAAGAAGCCCCTCCCTGATCCCTGGACCCCTGCACAGAATCCCTGCCTTGTGCCTCCCCTGGAAGCACAGGTGCTCTGAGAGGCAGTTGTTCCAACACAGGCTCTGAGAAAGGTTTTTTGTTTTTTTTTTTTCTTCCAGTTTTATTGAGATATACTTGACATAAAGCACTATATAGCTTTAAGGTGTCTGGTATAATGATGTGACATGTATTTCATGAAGTGATTATCATAATAAGTTTAGCAAACATCTATTATCTCATACACATACAAAATTACATGGAAAGAATTTTTCCTTGTGATGATAACTCTTTGGGATTTATTCTCTTAACAATTTTTATATGTAACATACAGCAGTGTTGATTATATTTATCATGTTGTATTAATACATCACATTCCTAGGACTTATAACTGGAAGTTAGAACCTTTTGGTCACCTTTATCCAGTTCCCCCCTGCCCCAACCCCTTGCCTCTGGGAACCACTAATATGATCTCCTTTTCTATGAGTGAGTTTGTTTTTGAAGTATATTAACCTATAACAGTATGTTATTTCCTGTTATACAGATTAGTGGTTTTTTCCCTATACATTTAAAATATGTCACTGTCCACAGATATTGCAGTTATTGACTGTATTCCTCACACTGTATGTTTCATATTGGTGACTCATTTATTTTGTAACTGGAAGTCTGTACCTCTTAATCTCCCTTACCTGTTTATTTCCTCTCCTTTATGCATCTCTCCTGTGACAACCAACTGTTTGTTCTATCTATAACTGTTTGTCTTGTTTTTTCATTTTTTTTAGATTCTACATATAAGTGAAATCATACAGTATTTATCTTTCTCTGTCTTATTTCAGTTAGTATAATACCCTCTAGGTTCATCCATGTTGTCATAAATGGCAATATTTTATTCTTTTAATGGCTGAGTAATAGTCCATGGTGTATATGTGTGTGTGTGTGTGTGTGTATATATATATGTACATATATACATATATATATATTCTACATCTTTTTCATCCATTCCTCTATTGATGGGCAGCACTTGGGTTATTTCCATATCTTGGCTGTTGTAAATAATGCTGCAATGAACATGGGGGTGCATATATCTTTCCTAATTAGTTTTTGTTTTCTCTGGATAAATACCCAGGAGTGGAATTTCTGGATCATCTGGTAGTTCTGTTTTTAATTTTTTTGAGAAACCTGAATACTCTTTTCCATAGTGGCTGTACCAATTTACATACCCACCAACAGTGCAGAAGGGTTTATTCCCTTTTCTCCACAATGAAAAAGGTTGAAGTTCTCAGCATCTACCTCCTTTTCAATCTCACCCATTTAAAACTAAAATCTGGGGAATTCCCTGGTGGTCCAGTGGTTAGGATTCAGAGCTTTTACTGCTGAGAGCCTGGGTTCAATCCGTGGTTGGGGAACTAAAATCCCACAAGCCGTGTGGCATGCCCGCATCCCCCAAATAATAATAGTAAAATCTGTCCTATTTTCTCTAACTTGTTCAAGTTCAATTGTACTTACTTGCTTTGTTTTCTTCTTTGCAGGATCCAAGTGGACCTATATAGGTAAGTAGCGATCTTTATTTTTTTGAAGAGATGGCTGTATTTAATGAGAAACTTCTTGTTTTGTGGAGATTATTTAGGAGGTTAGGGAGAGCAGTTCTGGTGGTGTTAAAGGAGGACACAAAGTCCTCCCTAAAGACTTGCTCCACACGGGTCACAGACAGCTCTTTCTCCGAGGAGCTGAGCCTGCTTCGTGCATCAAATTGCGAGTCACAGTGTTAAGGTTTTCAGATTCCTGCAAACCATCCAGGTGAGGATGCCCAGGTTCCCTTCAGACTGCGGGGCCCTAAGCAGGGGAGTGCCCTTCTCTGTAGGACATTCATCCTACAATAAACAATGAATAAAGGGCTCCTTTCTGAAAGTTAACTAGGCTCAGGTCCCAGAACTTAAGCTGCCAGTGTGTTTAGCATTAACTTCTTGTTGTCATGTTTGTAAGTAAGCAAGGGACCAAGCAGTGATGGTTGATCCTCAGTTAAAGAGGAATAGTTGTCTTAAATGGAGGGACAGGGCTGTCAAGGGTGTGCAAAAGGGTTTTGAGATAAGCAGCTTGAAATCGGCTCAGCTCATGTGTATGCAGTGAATGGGAACTGGTCATCAGCTGGAATGGGGGATGAGGGCCAAGCCCCAGGGTCCACTGGCAAGTGCAGGGATATTAATAATGTCCTGTTGGGACTGAGTGACAAGGGATATGCAAGAGAGCTTGCTGTGGGGAGCAGGAGGGTGGAACTGGCCACACTGGCACAGGAGGGGTGGCGACAGGCAGGGAAGTCCATTACAACAGAGAAAGCAGAATCCAGAGAAAGATCTGACTTGGGTTTTCTAGTTAGCCTTTAGATGTTTGTTTGCCCAAGAGGCCTAGAAAATTCCCTGAGCTAATCAATTAGTTGCCTCCAGGCCAAGGTCTCCTGGCCTCTAGCATTGCAAGGCTTCATCACTGCTAACATCCCTTAACTTACTTATTATGTGCAAAGAACACTGCTAAGTGGGTGGATAATTAGAAGCGTAGGCTGGTAGGCTGTGGTCTGTAGCTAGGAATTACTTAAAGCTCACAGTTCAAAGCAGAATATAATAGGTAATAAAAGCAGATAACAAGTAAACGGTTCTGTGCTCTGATGGTTCAGAGAAGAAGAATGCTAGGACTGGAGGGTAAAGAAAAGCTTCCTGGAGGAAGAGGGCTTTCACGTGGACCTTGGGGCATGGGGAGGATTCAGTATGGCCAGAAAGAAGTACTACTGGCCAAGTTGATGATGGCCTCACATGAGTGGAGGCAAGAAAGAGCAAGATGGCATTTGAGGGGATACATACAGAGACGTTGTTACGGCGGGGGTGGGGGGTGTGTGTGCGGGGGTGGAGGGATAGACTCTAAGGTCAGAAAGATAAGGTGGGTCAAACAGGGGAGCATGGAGGAGGAGGCCAGGCTTTCCCCACTTTGTCTCATGGATGGAGGGGTGGGGTTGGGGGTAATCTGTGTTTTAAGGAGAGTAGGGGGTGATAGGGGGTGCAAGAGAAAAAATAGGAGAGAGGCAGGAAGATGTTTGGCCCTTGAAGGAACACCATTCTGTGTCTTAATGTCCAGTTTAAAGTGATGGCAGTAAGAGGCCAGGGCAGGGCAAGAGCCCTGTTGAAGGAGGAATCCACAGAGTCTGGGTATCAGCCCGCTCCCCGCCCACCTCACCCCTCCAGGGTGTCGGAGGAGACAGGAGCAGGGCAGGCGCGGAAAGAAGCAGGGACTTGAGGTTTGTACCTCATCCCATATGGTCTGGTGTGAACCCTCAGGGTTTCACTTTCTTCCCACCTGTGACTTGGGGAAGGGGTTGTTTGATCAGTGTTCCTGAAGCTATGGCTTGGGGTCATCTGCATCAGAATCACCTGGAATGCCTTCCAGATATGCAGATTTCTGGGCCTCAGCCTGGACCTGGGGGAGGGAAGGAACCTGAAAAACGTGTCTGTTTCAGGTGATGCTTAAGCAATCTGTTGGAGAATCTCTGACCAGATGATTCCCAAGACTTCCTTGCCTGAGTCAGAGGAAGCCTGCCCCACCTCTTCTCCTGGCTTCCCAGGTAGAGTGGAGACACCAGTCATGTCTCTCCAGGGCTCCCTGCCTCTGTAGGACAGCCTACAGAGTGGAGCGAGGAAGTCATGGAGAACAGAGAGACACCATGTCAAGAGGTATAGGAGGAAAATCTTACTGCCACTTAGGAATGACATGGGGCTCCCTGGGGAGGGCCTCTGTCCAGCCATATTGACTAATCCAGAAGCATTTCTTCCTGACCCCTTGTACTGGCCAGCCCTCTGTCCCTCCTATCCTGGACAGTGAGGGTGGCTCTTTGCTGAGGAAGCAGAGGGCAGAGTCTAAGGATGCAAGACATGCATGGGGGTGAGCACAGAGGCAAAACCTGGCTTTTTATTAGTGAAGTGAGCACACACTTGATGTGGAGTCAGGTCAGTGGGGGCCCATGAGAGAGGCCGGATGGAGGATAGCTAAGGAGGCAAACAGGTCCAGGCTGGCAGCTGGCATCAGTGTTCACAGTCACACGGTAAACAGAGAGCCTGGCATAGATGCCAGGGGGAAATGGTTTCCAAACAACACGGGCTGCACCGAATGAGGCAAATCCAGCCCGAGGCTGCGTGCTGGTTTTCCCAGGGTGCAGACCTCAGCACTTTGCACGTAGATGCCGCTGAGTCATCCTGCTCTGTGGGCCTCCGGCTGCCAGGAACACATGGTAGGACTTCTAGAAGCACATGGAAAGGGAATTCAAGCCCCTTTCCCCTCCACACTGAGTCACTGGACTGACCTCCTCGATGGCCTCCTGGAGACAGGAGGGCCATCTGACAGCCAGGATGGGGCCAACCCCGCCCCAGGTGTCCCCCCTGGGGGCAGGCAGCGGCATCGGGTACGTGTTGGCATGTGCTGAGTCAGTGACCTGCCCCCTGCAGTCAGTCCCAACCCGATCCTGCAGAGCCACCAACTCCGAGATGGAGGGCAACTGCAAGTCAGGCTGACTCACTCCAGCCTGTTCAAGGGCTGTTAGAAAGCAGAATAAGGGTGCCCTTGGGTGTGGAGGTGATTGGAAGAAGGGGATACTGGTCACTTTCAGTTCCTTGGTGTGGGTGCTGTGTTCAGTGTGTGAAAAGCCATCAAGCTTACTTATGATACATGCACTTTTCTGTACGTATATTATATTCAATAAAAGAGTTAAATTCCAGCTGGCTGGGAGAGTCATGCTTACCCGGATAGAGTTTTCAGCCCTCCCACAAGAAACAACCAAAAAACCCTCAGTGTGTTCAAAACAACAGAGCAACTGAAAGGAATGACTAGACAGAAACTAGCGAGCCAAGGACACATCATGTGAACAGAGAACAGACCTGGGGCTCCATTCCTGAGGATGCCAGACAGGAGGATGCCTGATGGTCCTCCGATATGAGTAGTTCAGAAACAGACAAACGCCACTGTTCTCTATTTGGGAGAAATAAGACAAACCTTCACAGCTTCCCAGGTGGCACTCGTGGTAAAGAACCCACATGCCAGTGCAGGAGATGTAAGAGACGTGGGTTCAATCCCTGGATCGGGAAGATCTCCTAGAAGAGGAAATGGCAACTCACTCCAGTATTCTTGCCTGGAGAATCCCTTGGACAGAGGAGCCTGGCGGGCTACAGTCCATGGGGTTGCAAAGAGGTGGATACAACTGGGCGACTTAGCATGTATGCACATCATGGGTGATGGGATGTAAGGGGAAGAGGAAGTCAAGCCCCCATCCTGGCAGGTGAGCAAGTCCCATTTCACCACAAGTTAGGGATAGATGCCAGCCCCTCCATTCTGGAGTGGGGATTCTGGAAAGATGGCAGCTTAGCCTGGGGGTGTCAGGCACCGGGCTCATAGGCCCTCCTGCCCAGCTTCTTGGCTTGGGGCAGGACTCCCATGGCCAGGCACTGCCACTGCATTCCTCAAGCTGCTGTCCTCTCTCCCAGAAAACAGATGCTTTATCTTAAAGGATTTCCTTTGGGAATTTGGAAGGGCTCCTCCATCAGGGCAAACCTCATTGGTTCTTCAGGCTCCCACCTCCACCCTCTTCTGTCCTAAATCTGCTGGAATATTAGGTTGCTACAATCAAACTATTCCTGCAATTCAGGACATTCTTCCTGAGCTAGAACTAGACATGGGACACATGCAAGGAAGCTAGGAGGAAGAACTCTTTCCTTTCTCTTCTTTAGTAGTGGTTAAAGATACCATGTGACTTCATGATCAAAGGCAATATAAAATACAGACTAACAGATAGCTAGCGGGAAGCTGCTATATAACACAGGAGCTCAGCCCATGCTCTGTGATGACCTGGGGGTGGGGCTGGGGAGTCTCAAGAGGGAGGGGATATATGTATACATGGAGCGGATTCTGGTTGTTGTATGGCAGAAGCCAACACAACATTGTAAAGCAATTGTAATCCAATTAAAAATAAATGGAAAAAAAAAAAAAGACTATCACTTAGAGCTAAAGGGAGAACTTAAAACAGCAGTTACGGAACACATGCAATTAAAAGGCTGATTTCATTAAGGAGAACTCTTATCTATACCAAAGGCAGAGCCTGGCCAACTCACAGAATCCCAGCGCCTTCTCCCCCATTCCCTCTGCCGACCTGAGGATGAATGACAAGAGGCGCAAAGCACTCTTAGGGGAGAGGGAACCAGAAAGGCCAGAACATGTTTTTCATACCAGGAAACTGAATCGCTATGCCTGCATCTTGGGGGTTTCCCTTGAGGCTGAGCAATCCAACCCGCTATGATTTATTCATTAAATCCGTGCTATAGTTCCAGTTACTTCTAGTAGAAGTTGTGACATCCAGGGTCAGCCTGGATGTGCTGTGGTCCACCCGTTCGTCATCATTTCTCATCTTTCCTGAGTTGCAGAATTGAGGTCTGTGTGTTTTGGGTGCCTGCATTTTCATGTCCACAGCTGGCGTCACCAACTGGGTGAAAAGATAGGGAAGCTAGCATTTGTTCCTAAAGGTGGGGGTGGTGTCGTGGGGGTAGGGTGGTGGTGGCGAGGGGCGGGTGAGGCAGGAAGCCGGGGGGAAGAAGAGGAACGTGTACAGGGCCCAGAACCAGGCAGACCTCCTGGAACTCGCAGCTCGGCCACTTTCTGGGTGAATGGCCTTAGGAAAGTAACTTAACCTCCCTGGACCTTGGTTTTCTCAACTACAAAATGGGAATCGTAACAACATCTACCTCAGTGGCACTGGGATGGGGCAGCATCAGCATCCCCTGGGGCTCAGGATGCTCTTCCCAGACACTCTGAACTGCAAGTGAAACTCACAGGAGGAGTCTGGGAGAAAAACTGCAAACGCTTCACCTCCCGTCCTTTAGCAGCAAGGAAAGCACCATGTATGACTTTGTTAGAAACACAAGTTCCCCGGCCCATACCAGATTTACTTCCAAATCAGAAACTCTGGGGCTGGGCCCAGTCTTCTGCTTTAATAAGTCCACCAGGTGATGCTGATGCCCCCTCGAGTTTGAGAATCTGTTCTCCCCAAGTTGTGGTGAGGATGCAGTAAGATAATGCACAGAAATGGGCTTGCATAGTGTGCACGCAGTGGGGCCAATCACCTTCCTTCCCTTCGGTTATGGTGGAATTCTATTAGCTAATCAGTGGGTACCTGCCTTGTCAAGTCTACAAGACCGAACAAACCTGAGAGGTAGATCTTAGTAAGGATCTACCTCTTCATGTTTTTCTGAATTGCCTGAGTTTTTAAGGGTGAGGAGGATTCCTTTTAAATTTTTATTATTATTTTATTAGATCATTCTTCAGCTTTATTGAGGTATAATTGGCAAAAACTGTGTATATACTAAAGGTTTCCAATGTGATAGTTTCATATATGTTGTGAATGGTCACCACCATCAAGCTAATTAGCACTCATCAGCTCACATAAGCATAAGCATTGTTTCGTGTCCAACTCTCTGCGACTGTAGCCCGCCAGGCTCCTCTGTCCATGGGATTTCTCAGGCAAGAATACTGGAGTGGGTTGCCATTTCTTCCTCCAGAGCATCTTCCCAACTTGGGGATCAAACCCGCGTCTCCGCGGTCACTGCATTGCAGGCAGATTCTTTGCCACTGCACTACATGGGAAGCCCTACCTCACATAATTATCTTTTTATTCTTTGTCATTCCCTACCTTCCTTCCCCCCTGGCAACTACCTGTTTGTCCTCTGTATCTATGACTATTTATTTTTTAGACTCCACATATGAATGAAATCATACCACATTTGTCCTTCCCTGTTTGACTTGTTATCTGTCTCAGCATACTACCTTCTTAAAAAAAAAGAAGTGTCAGTCACTCAGTCGTGTCTGACTTTTTGTGACCCATGGACTGCAGCTTGCCAGGTTCCTCTGTCTATGGAATTCTCCAGGCAAGAATACTCTAGGTTCATCCATATTCTGAAAAAAAATAAAAAGGAGTTTCCCTTGTGAGAAAAAAACGGATTGAGCAAAAAAACCAAAGGGTTCCAAGCCATGGGCTTTACATGCCAGAAAGTTCTTCCCAAGCTTGTCCTTCAGACCAGTCACCCTGGCACTTTCCTGGCACCTACGGGACAGATATCCAGTTCCATAGCCGTGGCCACCTCAAGTCATGCAGCTAAAATCACTGGAGCATCCCTTGCTGCTCCGTCCAGAGAATGCACTCCTCCCCTCTACGCCTCTGGGCTGAGCCTTGTTTTCGGGTTTAGGAGTGGAGCTCGGAAGAAATCTGGGGCTGGGCTACAGGGAATTCTGAGCTCCATGAGCCCAGCCCCATGCAGGGTCCCCGACAAGCCTTGGAACTGCGAGGTAAGAGCTGCCTGGGAGGGGGTCCTGCCAGGGGCTCTGTGGGGCCTCTGGCTGTGCTCAAATTTGCCCTTTCTGCTGCATGCTGGTCTCAAGCCCCAGGCAGTCAGGTGAGGGCAGGGCACATCCCTCCAGCAGCCAGTTAAAACCCTTGGCAGCCCATCCCCATCAGGAAGAGAGAGGGGAGCGAGCGCCTGGGGTAAACCAGATCAGAAGAAAAGATTGAAAGCAAAAAGGCTGAATTCAGAGCAGATGAGTGAAGGTGCCCTGGGCAGAGAAGGTCTGGTTTTTCATGGAGAATGGATTCGAGATGTCTCAACAAGCTCCTACAGTCTCCTCAGAGGGAGCAAAGGCCCTCTCGCCTGCTCTGTTATTGTCTTCCTCTGCAGGGGGCAGAGGGGGTGAAGGGCACAGGCACTACTGAGGAACCCAAGAACACAGCCAGCCACGCCACATGGCCAGGAAAGAGCCAGCACCTGCTCTGAACAAAAACCTGTATTGTAGTGGTTCTCAGATACATTTTTTTTTACATTATAGCATCTCTGTAAGTGGGATATATCTTATAATCCATGGCATCTAGAAGCAATGAAATATGGTAGCTGTTCCACAAATATTCACCAGAGAAGTTCCCTGTTAGATGCTAGGAGCACAGAGAAAGGAGCTGAAATGATTAAATTTCCACAACTAAATAGTGAAACAGTGGGGGCAAGAAAATGTAAAAGTAACGGCTAGTATGCATAGCATGGAGGAATAATGCAAAATCATATTAGATTTTGAACTCGAACTTCTTCCAATTTTCAGTCAAGCCACAGTTTACTTATATGCCTAAGTGGTATTAGATCAGTATTACAAATATTTTTAAGGAAAATAAGTTACGTGCTTATCTTTTTTTTTTGGTCATACCACATGGCTTGTGGGATCTTAGTTCCTTGACCAGGGATTGAACCGGGCCATGGTGGTGAGTGTGCAGAGTCCAGGGAATTCCCATAGCTATGTGGGCTTTTCTTTTTTTTAGTTGACAGAAGTATTCCTTTAAGGTACAAGCTTTCCAATGACCTGGCAAGTATTTGATTTTTGCCAACCAGGAAGGAACTAGTATGGGCTGCCAACTCCTTGTGTCCATAAAGGTTGCCTCACAATTGGTATAACTCTAAAGAGTTCATTTAGCTCATTTTAGCTTTTTAAATGGTTTTGCAATCATTAACTTGAGACATACATCAGCTGTGTGACTTCTGAGTGAATGGGGGGAGACCCATCCAGACCTCGTAAGGATGCCTGTGGTTAGTTTCGGGGCAAACAGTCATGATGCCCCCATCTCTGGGACAGTTGGCTCAGAAAGGGCTCCCTGGTTATGACCAGAGTGAGACTTGCTTACAGCAGGGGATGGTGACATGGGTGAAGGGGCCTGGGCTTTGGTCGTGAGGCCCCTGCTTGGCACCCCATCTTCTGGGAACTGCATGAGAAGTGGAGAAAGAAGGAAAGGTGACTCTGAAGGTTGTGGAACAAAGAAGTTTTGTAGCAAGTCTGAGGCACTGACGCAAATGGCTGTTTCCTCTTTTGGCTTTGGATACCAGGAAGCCCAGAAGCAAACTGGTGATTCCAACTTGAGTAACTGCCCATTCTCCTATGATCTGCAAATCTAAAGATTCTTCATTGATGATGCCCTTCTAGTTCAGGTATTTTTCCTGATCCTGAACCAAAGTATTATACAAATAAATTTCTGGAATCGTTATCTAGAAAGGACCAGAGAGTAATGGTACCCTACAAATTCATCACTCTTTTCTTCTGCCCTCCTCTGTGGACACCATTATTTAAAAGGTTTAACAAAATGAAAATAAAATAAAAGGTTTAACAAATGAAATAATTAATTTTCCCCAATTGTTTTCTAAAATTTTTGTTCATATATTTATTTGGCTGCAACAGGTCTTTAGGTGTGGCATGTGACCTCTTAATTAGGTACAGCATGTGGGATCTGTTAATAGTTCCCTGACCAGGGATTGAACCTGCACGCCCTACAACAGGAGGGTGGAGTCATAGCCACTAGACCACCAGGGAAGTCCCTCCCATTTTTTATTAGTCAAAGACAGATCTGAAGACAAAGTTTTAAGCTAGCCCAAGATAACTGATCCATATTTATTCCACAAACATTTATAAGTATTAAATGCCAAGTATTAGACTAGATGCTGAGGAGATGATGAATAAGGTATGAATAAGACTGAGAGTCTGGAAGCAGACAGTGAATTAGATAGGGCCTTACAATGCAGAGAGATGAAGTGCAGAAGAGAGTGACTTCACCTAGTGTCTTGGGAAAGAATCAGAGAAGGCTTCCTGGAGGAGGTGATGTCCAAGCTGAGGCCTGGAAGACATGTAACAGCTAACCAGGCAAAGGGCAGAGGTTAAAAAAGCTTTGGGGTGTAAGGGATCAACTCGGCTGGTAGGTCCAGGGGACCAACAAGGATCTCAGGGAGGAGGAAAGGGGCTGGGGAGATGGACCAGAGAGTGAGGGGCTCATGAGCCGGCCGGAGTTGGGACCTCGCTCTGGAGATAGCAGGAGACAGATGGAGTATTTTAAGTAGAAAACTGAGAAAAGCATTTTAGAAGGATCATCCTGGCTATAGCATGGAGAGTAAATGGGGTGTGAAACACTGGAGGAAGTGGAGCCAGAGGGCACAGGAGTCTGAACTAAGGGAGGGGCAATGGGCGTCCTGACCTGTTGATATAAATCAGTCCGAAACGTAGACACCTGATGTTGTCATTGGCTGGAGCAGCCTGATTGTGGATGAGGGCTAGTCTCTGTTGGGCTGCATGAAGTATTCAAATCAGCATCCCCTGCCATTGCTGCCCAGATGGGACCCCAGTGGGGACCACTGATGCAGCCAAGTCCCACAATCATTTGCAGATGAGGCGACAAAAACAGAGTTGTCAACCGGCCCAAGAATGAGAAACTGAGCAGAGACTGGAATCTGTGTCTCCTGATTTCAGTCTCGTGCATTTTCCCAGACATTTAGTGGATGCTCATCTTATGCCAGGCATTGTGTACTCTACACGACACATCACAACACTGGCAAAAGTCACTGAGGAAATGCAGTGATTTTTCAAAAAAGTAAATATCACAGACTTGCCAGAAACAAATTGTGCCAAAATAACTTGCTTTTCTTCTCTGTTATCAGAGTAAAAGGCTTAGTGGTTAAAGAAAACACAATAGACTTAGTACCCGTTGACATAAATAAACATTTGATACAGTTCCTTGTAACACACTCATGGGAAATGTAGATCAAAGACCAACGTGGTTGCTAGGGAAAAAAAAAAAATCAGTATCCTCAAGTCATTGTTACTGTCCGCAGCACACAGCTGGGAGAGATGTCAGGGGTCCTCCAGGGGCTGTAATGACCGTTTTCACATTCTTGGGAGTAGGATGGACAGCTGAAGGAGTCAGAAAGATGAGTGTTGGAAAGAAGAACAGGGAATAGATGCCAGAAGGGAAAAGCAGGTCAAAGAGGGCGGGTGGAGTGGGGCAGGAAGTAGGACCTAGTGAGGAACATCGAGTGAGCGCAGCTGCTCTGCAAGGCGGCAGGGACGGAATGAGGAGAGCTGCTCGCTCCCCACCCTGCCCCGTGCTTAGTCCTGGTGACTCAGGAAAGAGGAGTAAGCGTGCATTTACACATGCACACATGCGCATGCACGCACACATCCACATTCATGTGCGTCTATCATATATTCTTAGATGTGTCCTTACCCCACACTCAACCTCCATCTCCTGCACCCCGAACCTGGAGTGAGGCTCTCTGCTGGCTTCTGAGCTACCAGAATGTGTGTTGACATCTCATTGCTCATAGCAGTGCTGGGGTGAGATCTTACAGCCTGCCCCTCGCCCCTGGGTGCTTCTTTCTGGCAATTTCCCAAGAGCCTCCCAGCTCTCTCTCTCTCTCTCTTTTTTTAATTGGATGCTTTACAATGTTGTGTTAGTTTCTGCTGCATAGCAAACTGAATCAGCTAAATGTATACATATGTCCCCTCCCCGATGAGCCTCTCTCCTACTGCCCCATCCCAAGCTTCTAGGCTTTTTTAGTATATGTGCTGCCAAAGCGAGCTTTTTTTAACCTTTTATTTTGTATTGGGGTATAACCAATGAACAATGTGTGACAGTTTCAGGTAAACAGCAGAGGGACTCAGGGACCCAGTCCTACATATACATGTATCCATTCTCCCCCAAACCAGCTCTTGATGAATCTCTTGGTGTAATGCCATCAGCAAGGCTGGAGTAGGAAAGACCCCATTACTGAGTAAAACCGAGCACAGAAGGTCTGTCAGGAAGACTGTGTGTGCAAAGATGCCTGGTCAGAAAACCCATTATGGGGAAAACATTGAGAACTGCAGGAATTTAATGTTGTCCCTTCACTTAATTGCCCTGATAAGCATAGGTACCTCTTGGGTTAATGACCAAGTGCCTACTCTCCAGCTAAGGCTAATGTCCAGGTTATCACTGGAGAATGTTTTCCTCCATGGTGGTGTTTGAGCATGAACCTGCTGCAAGCAAGGCAGTGTTTGAGGGGTACGGGGTGAGAAGGAGCCCTTTCTTGTCTCAAGGAGAGTTACCTAGGACGTCAGCACAGTGTGTGGGGAGTGACCCCTCCCTCAGCAGGCTGCTCGGGCAGAGGCACAGAGCCCAGTCCAGGAGAGGAGCTGGAGATATACTTGTTGAGTGAATGAGGAAAGAAGGTTTGTTTCTCTCTTTGCTTTTGGCTCTGGGTGTCAGGGAAGGCACCAGGGAGAAGGTGGCACTTGATCTGGGATGGTAGGATTTCAGAGGTGAAACCCATATGAAATGAAATGCCACATCTCCATACATATCTCATTAGAAGTAAAAGGAGACATGCAAGGAGCCCTAGATTTGTTTTCCAGTGAGGTGAAAGGGTGAACTTGCTTTAAAAGGTTGGAAACAGCCCTTAAGGTTAAAAAAAAAAAAAAGACTTGAGACTATTCCATTCAGAAGGGCCTGGGAACCAGCATGTCTTGGGAGTCCATCACAAACAGACACTGATCTTAAGCTGCCACATTTATTCCTCCCAACAGCTCCGGGGTCCTGCCTGGTGGCTGTTACTGCATTCCTTCTGTAAGTGAAGCTCAGGGAATCTAAGAGTTGTGTTCAAGGTCACAAAACCAGTAGGTGGTGGAGCTGTGATCGGTAGCTTAATCAATGGCTCCAAAGCCCTTGACCTTCCTACTGCATTTCACACTGCTCTGGAAGGGAGATTCTGACAGACTTTTTTGGGGCTCCAAAATCACTGCAGATGGTGACTGCAGCCATGAAATTAAAAGACGCTTACTCCTTGGAAGGAAAGTTATGACCAACCTAGACAGTATATTAAAAAGCAGAGATATTACTTTGCCAACGAAGGTCCATCTAGTCAAAGCTATGGTTTTTCCAGAAGTCGTGTATGGATGTGAGAGTTGGACTGTGAAGAAAGCTGAGCGCCGAAAAATTGATGCTTTTGAACTGTGGTGTTGGAGAAGACTCTTGAGAGTCCCTTGGACTGCAAGGAGATCCAACCAGTCAATCCTAAAGGAAATCAGTCCTGAATATTCATTGGAAGGACAGATGCTGAAGCTGAAACTCCAATATTTTGGCCATCTGATACAAAGAACTGATTAATTGGAAAAGACCCTGATGCTGGGAAAGATTGAAGGCAGGAAGAGAAGGGGACAACAGAGGATAAAATGGTTGGATGGCATCACCGACTCAATGGACACGAGTCTGAGTAAACTCTGGGAGTTGGTGATGGACAGAGAGGCCTAGCGTGCGGCAGTCCATGGGGTCGCAAAGAGTCAGACACGACCAAGTGACTGAACTGAACTGGAAGGGAGACAGAAGTAGCCTGGATGAAGATCTTTAGGTGTGAGAAGAACCATCAAACGGCAAGTTTGAAAACTGAGGGAGCAGCTTTAAATAACAGCAAGAGTACTGCAGGTTAGATATCAGAAAGGACTTCCTCTTTGTGAAAGCTGGTAGGTGAAGAATGGGCTCATAGCAGGTCAACACTGAGGGGCCAGTGTGCCTTCCCTTAGGTCAGGTTCCACCCTGGGGAGCTGCAGAAAGCTCACGTCTTTTATCAGATCTTCTCTTTTTGTTATTTCTAGACACCCCCAGGAATGCTGACCAGGTCACAAATCCCTGCACTGCTGTTTCTCCCCTTTCACTCTGGACCATAGCCAGGGCTTATCTGCTGGTCCTCTCTCACCACCTGATAACCGCCACCCATTGCCCAGGCTCCGGACCCTCCAAAGGCTACTGTGGGGGAGAATGTGAGGGTCAGGGTCAGCGGCAGCCTGGCTGGTTACTGGCACTGATTTGGGTCTTAGTCACCACATCTGCTAAATGAGAGCTTACTGCCTCTGTCCTAGGCTTGTTATGCACTTAAATAATTAACACTTGTTAGCATGTAGAACAGTGGTTGGTGGACTATGGCCCATGGACTAAATCCAGTCCACCACTTGTCTTGTAAATAAAATTTTCTTGGAACACAGCTACACTCACCATTCACCTGTTTGCATATTCTCCATGGCTGCTTTTTTAAAAAAAAAACAACAGAGTTGTGTAGTAACAACAGAGACCATATAGCTCACAAAACCTAAAATATCTGCTATCTGGCCTTTGGTAGGAAATGTTAGCCCACCTCTGATGAAGAATGATGTCTGGCATGTAGAAAGTACTCATTACATGGTCACTTAAAAAAAAAAAAACAACAAACTCACTAGGCCTTGGGGTTTAACAGAATTTGACTGAGGTCCTGGGGCAACACAAAGAGCCTCAAAGAAAAACCTAAAACAGGTGTGTCTGTCATCGGTGCTCCCCGAGGGCAACCACGATCCCTGACCCTGGGATCACCTACCATCAGTTGTGGGCGCCAGTCCTGCCCTTCTGGCCTGGACTCCTGTGTTTCCTCTTTGCAGAGGCCAGGCCCCAGGATGACTGACAGCCAGAGTGCTTCATTCTGTTTAGAAAAACCTCCTCTGCACTGAGTGATCTGTGTGGTCCAGGCAGGGCCATCACAATAGTCCAGGGCTTCTCAGCCTCTGCACTGCTGGCATTGGGGGCAGCAGATTTCTTTGCAGGGGGCTGTCCCTGCACTGTACAGTATTTAGCAGCATCTCTGGCCTGCCCATGTACCCACTGGATGCCAGCTGCATTCCCCCCTGTGAGGACACCAAAAATGTCTCCAGATGCCACCAAACATCCCGAGGGGACAAAATCGCTCTTGCTGAGAACCAATGGCTTAGTCTGTAATAACATCACAGGTGAGGCACCGACATTCCAGTCCAGGATAGCTAAATCCCTAGAAAAACAGTGTTCTTTGCAAGGGCACAGACCTGTTAAAGACGCATCCAATTTACATCACTGGATGGCTAGACAGAAGGCTTAGCATCTTGGCCTGAAGCACCAGCAATGGCACTGTTACAGCTGGAGCTACGCTTTGACAGCAACACTGGATAGTTACCCACCTCAAGCCTGGGTCCCTAAGAGGGCTTGGCCAAGCGCCCTGCCCCATAACACAGGGAGGGTCTCCCCAAAGACAGATTTCTGGCCCCTCTCCCAGATCATAGAAAATGCTTATGTACTCCCTGCCGGCCCTGCCCCCCTTACCACATGCAGATTTTCCAGCTTCATCCATTTTACATCCTGCTCCTCCAAGTAACAAGAAACTGCCAGAGGCTGTAAAATAACAGGCTATTCACTGACTCACTTATTCTTTTACTGATCCTTAATGATTCCCTTTGTGGGCTGGTCACTGGGGATCAGACACAGCCATGCCTTTCATGCACTGAGAGTTGGGAGAGCAGACAGGTCACAACAATGCAGATTAAGTCCTAAAATAGTGTACACTGGCCCTGGGGACACAAAGGTGAGGCAGAATTCCTGCATTTGGGGGGTGGTGACGTGGCTGTCAGGCTTGCCTGAGGAGCTGATTCTTGAAAGACAAAGGAATGAGCAGGACCGGGAGCGTGAGCGTGAGGATGGCATTCCATTTCAGGCAACAGAGCTCCCAAGCCAGACGAGAGTGTGGGTTGCAGAGATTCAGGATGGCAGCGTGCTGGAGTGGTGGTATGGGGAGAATATTCCCCCTGGGAGCAGAGGCTCTGACACCTTTTGTTCCAGACTATCTTTTCAAAGATGTTTATGTAGAAAATCATCTGTAAGATTGAGACAGTGTCTCCTTCCAGGGCAGAAAGCAGACTGGTTGGCTGCCCAGGAAAATATTGTCTCTCTCGGAGGCGAATGTTGGGCAAGCTTGCTCACTGCCTCCTCTAAACACGGGGGTTTCTTAAGCTGGGAGGGACACTCATCATGTGGAGCAAGCCAAGTGTCACAAGGCCCTCATTACATCACCCTGTGGATCTGAGCTTAGGAAACGGGTGCAAATGTCACTCTGCCGGCCCTGTGAGTATTAAACTGTGCTTCGACTCAGGAGTCTCGTGTCTTCACCAGCATCTGTGAAACTGTGGCAGGCTCACTTGTGAGTCTGGGTGAAGTCTTAGATCCCACCCCCACTGTTTGGACACATGGTAGTGTGGGAGAAGCAAAGGCTGCGGTGGGCGGCTGGCGATCACCAAGGGATATGGGGCTGCACTCCAGACCTTGGGGTTAAGCCTGAAGGCTCGAGGAGCCACTGAAGAACTTTCAGCAAAGAGATGTCTGGATCTGGATCTAGCTTGGGGAGTTGAGGGCTGGAGAAACAAGGCCAGTAAGGCCCATAGATTTGGAGCTGTGCCTCTGAATAGGATATCCAGTGGGGGCAGATGAAGGCCAAGTTTAAAAGAAAGACTCAATTCGGGATCTTAACAGCATTTTTTCTGAATTGGGAGTCAATTGGGATAATCCTTTGCATTTATTTGTGGTTTTTTTTAGGACTTTCATGCCCTTGACATTTCTGAAACATATAGACCGGATATCATGTAGAATGTCCTTCCATTTGCGTTTGTCTGAGGGTTTCTTATGAGATTCAGGTTGTCCATTTTGGCACAAAGAGTACAGAAGTGATGTGTTTATATATATATATACACACACACATATATAATATACATATACATGCCCACACCCATACATATGTATACATATATAGACAATGGAGTATTAGCCATAAAAAGAATGAAATAAAGTCATTTGCAGCAATATGAATGGACCTAGAGATTATCATACTAAGTGAAGTAAGTCAGTGAAAGAAAAATATCATATGATATCACTTATATACGTATATGGAATCTAAAAAGATGATACAAATGAGCTTACAAAACAGAAATAGAGACATAGAAAACAAACCTATGGTTACAAAAGGAGAAAGGAGGGAGGCATAAATTAGAGGAGTTTGGGATTAACAGATACACACTGCTGCTGCTGCTGCTGCTAAATCACGTCAGTCGTGTCCGACTCTGTGTGACCCCATAGACGGCAGCCCACCAGGCTCCTCTGTCCCTGGGATTCTCCAGGCAAGAACACTGGAGTGGGTTGCCATTTCCTTCTCCAGTGCATGAAGGTGAAAAGTGAAAGTCACTCAGTCGTGTCCGACTCTTCGCAACCCCACGGACTGTAGCCTACCAGGCTCCTCCATCCATGGGATTTCCCAGGCAAAAGTACTGGAGTGGGTTGCCATTGCCTTTTCCAGATACACACTACTATATATAAAATAAAAAGGACCTACTATATAGCACAGGGAACTCTATTCAATATCTTGTAATAACCTATAATGGAAAAGAATCTGAAAAAGAATATATACATGTATATATATAGTGTGTGTGTGTATATATATATATATAACTGAATCACTTTGCTGTATACCTGAATCTAACACAACATTATAAATCAACTATATTTCAATTTTTTTTAAAGTTAAAAAATAAAATATTGTTCTAAAAAAAAAAAAGACTGCTAAGAGAGGAAAACTGTCACCTCCCTGTGCCTGAAAATGGGGGCCAGAGGAAGGAGTAGACTGTGACTCCTGGCTTTTGGCGGGTGGGTGGCAATGTTAGCTGAGATAGAGGACCTCGAAGGAGGTAGAGGTGGTTTTGGGGAGAGGAAGGTGAGAGAGGGAAAGATGGCAGGTTTGGTTATTTTTCAAATTGTTTGTCTGCCTGTCTGCCTCCCCACTCCAGTCATGTTTGATTTCAGGAGGCCATGGGACGTCTTAAGGAGGTATCCCATAAGTGATGGCTCTGGAGCTCAGGAGGAAACCCCTGGCAGGGCAGAGGTTGTGCTGAAGCCATGGGAGGGGACAGGATTACCCCAGGGGAATGTGAATGAGCGAGAAAGAGCCAAAGACAAAAACCATGAGACAGCTGACATGAAGGGCAGGTACCTACTGAGAGCTGCAAAGGGGCAGGAGAAATGGGAAAACAGCTCAGACAAACAGTATCCCCCAAACCCAGAGAGGAGAGGTTCAGAAATGAGCGGGATCACCAGGGCCAAGGGCTACAAGAAAAATGAGGGCTGAAGAGTCCACTTGAATCCAGTGGGAGGTGGGCCTGGAAGTCAGAGTCCTGGGGCCGTGAGATCTCAGTGGGGAGTGGAGGTGCAGAAGTCAGCAGTGTAGACAATTCTAATACGATGTTTGGCTGCAAAGAGGCGGTGAGGGGGACTTCCCTGATGCGCCAGTGGCTAAGACTCTGTGCTCCCAATGCGGGGGGCCTGGGTTCAATCCCTGGTCAGGGAATCAGAATCCCACATACTGCAACTAAAAATGCTACATGCTACCAGGAAGATCATGGATCCTAAGCACTGCAACTGACACCCGGTGCAGCCAAATAAATAAATAAACATTAAAAAAAGGAGGTGGGGGGGCACTTCCTGGGGGTGCCCACCCACTTCAGTGGTAAAGAATCCAGCTGCCAATGCAGGGGATGCATGTTCAATCCCTAATCCAGGAAGATGCTACAGAGCAACTAAGCCCATGCACCGCAGCTACTGAAACCCACACGCCTAGAGCCTGTGCTCCACAAGAAAACCCACTGCAGCGAGAGGCCCATGTACTGTAACTAGAGAATAGCCCCCGCTCATCACAACTAGAGAAAAGCCCAAGGCTAGAGAAATGGCCGTGTGCAGCAACAAAGACCCAGTGCAGCTGTAAATAAATGAAAGAGGCAGCGAGGGACCAGAGGAGGAAGAAGGGGGAGGTCCTCGTCCTAGTAAACAGATACCGGAAGCCCACAACTAGCTTGTTCAGGGCCGCCTTCAACTTCGATATCCAGGGTGACCCCTGACCTGCCGTCTGACCAGCCGATCCAGTCTTGGCTGCTCACCCACAGCCTCACACTTTTAACAAAGGTGAGTGCTGAGAGCTGGGATGGGGAGAGGGAGGGGGAGGAGAGCAGTCTTTTGGTAGCTAGAAGAGGCACCTGTGACATATTCCACCCTCTCTGCCAGGGAAGGAGCCTGTCATTAAGGCAGCCCCAGCTCACATTATTTGTTCTCCCATTAGCTTCCTTTTGGTGTCGGGGAACACTGCTTCATCACCTTGTATAGAACACACCTTTATTATCACGAATGTTCAAAAGTGTTCCCTCTTCATTCAGAAGTTAGTTACAAGTAACAGCCTCCCTGGCCCCCAGACCCTCGCTTCCAGGAAACCAGGTTGTAATACCTCCACCTTTGTTTCATGCAGGCTCTGTTCACAGTTTATGTTCTAAAACCCAGACAGGGGGAACACCAATGCTTCATTTCAGTCAATGATTATTTTATAGTAGACAAGAGCAAGTTAACCAGAGTCAGATATTTAAACTACAATGAAGAGCAGCGCTATGAAAGGAGAAACAAGCTTGATATATTCATACAATGGGATAATCTTCAGCCATAAAAAGGAGTGAAGTACATTATGAATGAACCTTGAAAACATTATAGTATGTGGAAGAAGCCAGACAACCAGAAGAGGCAAATCCATAGAGACAGAAAGTAGATTAGCTGTTGCCAAGGGCTGAGGGCGCGGGAGGGGCAGAGAGAAAATGAGAAATGACTGCTTAGAGAATATAGGGTTTCCTTCGGGGTGAAGAAAATGTCCTGGAACTAAACAGCAGTGATGGCTGTGCAACACTATGAATATACTAAATGTCATTCACGGTAAATGTGTTATACGTGCGTGTGCCCGTGTGCTCAGTCGTGTCCGACTCTGTGTGACCCCATGCACTGTGGCCCGCCAGGCTCCTCTGTCCATGGAATTTTTCCAGGCAAGAATACTAGAGTGGGTTGCCATTTCCTACTCTAGGGGATCTTCCCAACCGAGGGATTGAACCCGTATTTCTTGGGTCTCCTGCATTGGCAGGCGAGTTCTTTACCACTAGCGCCACCCGGGAAGCCCGGCTATGTTATATACATTTTACCACAGTAAAAAATTAATTAAAAAAAATATCTTACCTTGACACTGCAGAATAAAAAGCTCTGGCTCCAACCCCAACACCATCGAAGTAATGAGGGCTTTCCACCAGTGCTTCTTAACTATGGCTGCGCACCTGAGCAGAATCACCTGAGAAGCTTTTTAAAGCCTCCTGTACCTAGACTCCATTCAAGACCAATTAAACCAAGTCTCAGAGGCTGGGGCTGGGGGTAAACTGAGAAGGTCTTGGAGATTCCAGTGCATAGTTAGAGTTCAGAAATACTGAGTTAGACTAGACCAGTGCTTCTCAAAGTGTGGTCCCCAGACCAGCAGCAGCAGCATCATCTGGGAATTGGTTAGAAACACAGATTTGGGGACTGCACCCAAACCCTTCTGAATCAGAAACTATGAGAGTGTTTGAGTCATCTCTGTTTTAGTAAGAAATCTGTATTTTAACAAAACCCTCCAGGGGAGTCTGATACACACCAACATCTGACACCAACTCTTCTGCATCTAGACCAAGATAAAGAGTTTTCCTCCACCATTGACTGTTTACTGAGCATCTATCATAAGCTTGCTTTGTGACAGATGCTTTGGAAGTGTAGAAACCTACCTCAGCTCGCCTCAAACATCTAACCCATCTAGTGAGTTAGATTCTTGGGAAAGAAGTTGTACATTAAAACAAGATGAGCCTTTTTTGTGATTGAACAGTATTCCATTGTATGTATATACCACATTTTATTTACCCCTTCATTTTTTGATGGGCACTTGGGTTATTTCCGCCTTTTGGCTATTACAAATAACTCTGCTATGAATATTAGTGTACAAGTATCTGTTTGAGTTCCTGCTTTCAATTCCTTTCATTACATACCTTGGCTTCCCAAGTGGCTCAACGGTAAAGAATCCACTTGCAATGCAGGAGACAGGGGTTCGATCCCTGTGTTGAGAAGATCCCCTGGAGAAGGAAAGAGCAACCCACTCCAGTATTGCTTATAAAATTCTATGGACAGAGGAGCCTGGCAGGCTACCATCCATGAAGTTGCAAACGAGTTGGACATACCTTAGTGACTAAATAACAACAGAATTGCTAGGTATTATAATAATTGTGTTTAACTTTTTAAGGAATCACCAAACTATTTTCCACAGCCATGTACCACCAGGAATATACATTTGGGATGATGGGAAAAGTTCTGGAAAGGGTTAGTGATGATGACTTCACAACAGTGTAAATGTAATTAATACCACTGGATTCACTTTAAAATGGTAAATTTTATGTATATTTTACCACACACACACATGCAAGATTAAAGACATGAAATGAGCCATGAAAACAAATTTAGAAAAGCAAGTTATGTTCCTAATGGCTCAACATTGAATAAAAATGACTTTAAACACCATAATTATGTTTCCATAATGACACATATAACAGTGCATTAAAAAGATGGTGTGTGCAGTTCTTACTAGTCAGAGATGGTCCCTGCCTGAGCATGGAGAAAGAATATTTTTAATATGCTTTTTTTAGGAGGGTAGGGCAGGATATCTGGCTCTACTGGGGACTTAGCATGTTTACAGTGACCAAAATTCCTTTGTGAACCAGTCAAAGAAGATCAAAGAGAATAACAAGTACTGAGCATGGAGACGTGATGGCCTGGCTAGGTTTCCCTGCTGGGGTTAAGCTGTTACCACCTCAGCAACTTGGCTAACTTATTAGTGGTTTTTGTTCAAGAACCACTTTGATGTGTGGGCTCAGAGGGAAGAGTCAGGGATACAGGAATGAATGGGATGAGCTGAGAGCCCAGCACGGTGGTTCCCAACCATCAGTGAGCACCAGAATCACCCACTGGGCTTGTTCAGTGACAGATGCCAGGCTCCACCCCCAGGGTGTCTGGGTCAGGGTGTCTGGGGTGCGCCCAAGGTTTCTAACAGATTCCTAGGTGATGATGGTGGTGATGCTTGTCCAGGGACTGTACTTTGAGAACCACTGGTCTACTGGGGTTGGTAAGTGTAAGGTGCCTCTAGGAAAGACAAATGTAAAGGCTCCATGGGAGCACCAGGACAGGGAGACACTTGGTCCTGCCTTTGGGGAGTGAGAGGGGCAGGAGAGGGTGTTTCAGGGAGATGAGATGCAGCTGGGTGTGTCTCAGCATTGCTGCAATACAGAGGGGGTGGGAAGCAGGTTCAGAGGAGTCCTGAGAAGTAGGCAGAGCTTCACCACACTGAACACTGAGGCAACAGAACCTAAAAGGGTGCCAGAGACAGGAGCAAAAGCAAACAGCTGGCACCATCTATCTTTGACAGCCAGGAAACCCCACCCTCCTCCCTAGAAAAGCCTTCCCTCCAGAGAGAACCTGACAAATGCCTGGAAGCCAAAGGTAAATGACTGCAAAATCTCCTCCTAGCTACACCCATACCTCCCTTCTCCCCCAGGAATACTGGGAAGGGATTACTGGAGAAGGAGGGGCCCTCTAAATATGGCAAGGTATGGGGGAAGGACTTCCCCAAGGCCAGCAGAGAGCTGAGTTGACAGCCCCAGTCTTGCAGCTCACCTTTGTTCACCCTCCAGCCTGCACTATTGGCCCCACTGCCATGGCTAAACCAGAAGGGCTGCCAAAGAGTGGCTTGGGAGGACTTTACCCCGTCCCAGTCCCTTCCCTCTCAGAGTGACCCCCCCAAAAAAAATTGAAATAATAAAAGGAAAAGTTTGATATAAAGTATGGATTAGAGCATCCTTAGAAAACTTTCTTATTTATATTGAAATAAGAATAATCTTTCTTATTGATCTACAACAATTAAAAACCAAGGAAGCAGAATGGGCCTGCTATGGCTGTCCAGCTTTAAGTTTTGTAAATAATAAGTAACCCTGATCCTCCAGCCCTTGCTCTACTTCAATTCTAACATTAACAAAGAAAAAGCTTCAACACCAGTTTGGCTCCTTGACCTCTGTTTATAATAAAATCATAAGACATCACCAGTTAATCATTAACCCACCCCTCTAGTAGCCGTCTTTCCTTTGGGGCAGGATATAGGGCTTTATGGCTATGCCTCTCCACTCGACTAGCAGGAAAACAGATAGCGAGTCAGCATAGTGTGGCTTTCTGCTCAGTGGGGACAAGAATCCAGCCAGGACAGATACTGTGGGAACCCCATACTACTGAACAGTTCAGCTCCCTGACTTGTATGAGAAGCCATATATCTTTTAATCAACTCCAGAAGTGAACTGCAGGAGCTATAAGATATATATTAAACATATTTTTAGGATTTCCCTGATGGTCCAGTGGTTTAGAATCCACCTGTCAATGCAGGGGACAGGGGTTTGATCCCTGGTCCAGGAAGATCCCACATGCCTTGGAGCAACTAAGACCGTGTGCCACAGCTACTGAAGCCTGTACCCCAGACCCTGTGCCCCACAACAAGAGAAGGCACTGCAATGAGAAGCCTGAGCACCCTAACTAGACAGGAGTCCCTGCTCACTGCAACTAGAGAAAGTCTGCACACAGCAACAAAGACCCAATGCAGCCAAAAATAAATAAAAATTAAAAAAAAACTTTTAATGTGACTTCTATATCCTAACAACATCCTGAGATGTGTAGTATTTTAAAAATATTTATTTATTTATTTGCACCAGGTCTTTACTTGCGGCATACAAACTCTTTAGTTGTGGCATTGGGATCTAGTTCCCTGACCAGGGATTGAACCCAGGTCCCCTGCACTGGGAGCATGGAGTCTTAGCCACTGGACCACCAGGGAAGTCCCATAATGTGTGACATTAAGATGGGTTTAGAGAGGATACAGCGGAGAAGGCACCTGACTCCAGTACTCTTGCCTGGAAAATCCTGTGGACGGAGGAGCCTGGTAGGCTGCAGTCCATGGGGTCGCTAAGAGTCGGACACAACTGAGCGACTTCACTTTCACTCATTGGAGAAGGAAATGGCAGCCCACTCCAGTGTTCTTGCCTGGAGAATCCCTGGGACGGGAGAGCCTGGTGGGCTGTCATCTATGGGGTTGCACAGAGTTGGACACGACTGAAGTGACTTAGCAGCAGCAGCAGCAGCAGAGAGAATACAGAGGCTGCCGTCTCTTCTGAATGGGGTCCCGTGGCTTAGCTGTGTTCTCTGTGGCTCCAGCCACAGGACCACAGAGGATGGATGACCCCTGGAGAAAGGTGAGTCCCAGCTCCCTGAAAGGAGTGTACCTGAGCAGGTGCCGAATGACACCCACTCAGCCTTGTCACAGGGCAATGCCCAGCCTAGCTAAGAGGAAGCCAGGTGAACCCTAGATTCTTTCTGAGTCTTTTTTTTTTTTTGATTTAATAAAGTTTTATTTTTTAAAATGTACAGCTGGTGGGACCTGTTCATGCATCTTCACCAGCAGCTGGGGCATCTCCACCCTTGGTGTTTCTGGTGTAAATCACTTGAGCTCTGTGCTTTGAAACTAGTTTAATAAGTCCTTTACTAAGGAGTTCCTGAAGGGCTGCTCTGGCCAGGGAACCACGAATCTTCAGTCTCTCAGAGATGACAGCTGGAGTTATAAGCTTATAGTTGGGAACTTCTTTACAGAGTTTGTCATATGTTGCTTTGTCAAACAAGACTAGGTTATTGAGCTTGTCCCGAACTTTGCCTTTGGACCACTTCTTCTTTTTGGCCTTGCCCCCAGATTCGTTCACTGGATCTTTGTCTTTCTTGGCCGACTTTCCGGCATCTTTCTTCTTCTTGTCGTCCTTGGGCGGCATAGAGAAGGCCGGAGAGCAACTGCGACCACTGCCGCCT
The DNA here is from genome assembly GCF_019320065.1 of Cervus canadensis. Taxonomy (NCBI): domain Eukaryota; kingdom Metazoa; phylum Chordata; class Mammalia; order Artiodactyla; family Cervidae; genus Cervus; species Cervus canadensis. The sequence goes on from NC_057391.1 coordinate 43,202,481, forward strand.
CTCTAAGATGTCGGACAAAAAAGCTCTTTCTGAGTCTTTATATCACATACACAAAAAATATACAAGCTCTCTGCTGCAGCAGGGCCTCTGAATGCTCTGTGCCTGCCCTTTGGAATGCTATTCCCCAAGTCTCACTCACCATGGATTCAGTCCCATCCTTTAAGTCTCAACATTAATGGCAACTCTTCTGAGAAGCCTGCCTGTACCACTTGGTCCACTGTAGTCCCTCCATTTTTCTCCATCAGCCCTTGCTTATTTCCTTCATAGCATTGATTTCAGACTGGAATTATCTTACTCATGTACATTGGTTTGCTTATTTGTAATTTATTATCAGTCTTTTCTTCTTTCTTTAACATTTATTTATCTTAGGTTGGGTTGGGTCTCGGTTGTGGCTCATGGTCTCCAGAGCATGGGCTCAGTAGTTGAGGTGCATGGGAATGGTTGCTGAATGGCATATGTGATCTTGGTTGCCCAATCAGGGATTGAACCTGCACCCCCTGTATCAGAAGGCAGATTCTTAACCACTGGACCACCAGGGAAGTCCCTATTATGTTAAGTTCCATGAGTACAGAGACCAGATCTGTCATGTTCTCCATTGTATCTTCCATACTAAATACAATGCCTGGCCCATAGTAGGAATGTTTGTTGAAGAAATGAATGAATTAACTTCAAAATTAAATAGCACTCCAAGGAGGGTATTTAGTGATTTTCTCCTTTATTCAACATTGGAATACTCATTCTTAAACTGAAAGTATCTATTTAGTTAAGTGTGTATTCAAATTTGATACACAATGACCATTTTCAATAAATATACATGCCCAGAGGAGGGGCATTTTTACCAGTCAGATCTTAAAAAACAAACCTTGTGGACTGATCAAAAGCTTTTATTGTACTAAAATTTTGACTGTTGGTTTAAAAAACAAAAAAGGTGTGTCAACATCTAGAATGTGTAAGACCTTGTCACTATAGTTTAATCTGTGGGGACAAGTTTTGATCTGGCTGTGTTTTGGTAGTCAGTCCAAAGAGACAGGCCCCAGAGACAGTGGTCAGGACCAGCTGCCCAGGCGTTCACACAGACACTGAAGGGTCTATTGTGGCTACCACCACACCCTTGTTACCATACCAATGTCAGGGGCGCCAGGTAGGTCTGAGAGACAGACTTAGAAAGGCTCCAAAGGACAAATATCAAAATAAAATAATAGTGAATGCTTTTTTTTTCGGTCCAGACTTGTCAGATATAGTCCAAGTTACAGCAATATTTATCTTCATTAAATTTTCTGTTATCCTTAAGCACATAGGATGCAGTCAGTGAGAAAGAATAATCAGTAAGAAACAGCAATCAAACTGTACCAGTAATTACATGGTTCTGGTTTCTACGGAGCTATATATGCTTTTTTTTTTATTATAATATATGCTGTCACATATGCAGTATATCTAGTAAATGTAGAAATTACTCAACCACATTAAGTGTTTTACTTACCCCTATACCATGTCTGCAAACATTATAAAATACTAAAATTATCCTTCATTTACTTGCATAGATTGTCATTTGCCCAAAGCAGTAGTGAGTCTGTATGTACATAAGTATGAGTAAATACACCCATGTTGGAGAGAAATAAGAGGAGGACCTGTAGATACAAAGAAACCTACGGGACATGTTAACCAGTCATGATACATAGACCTTATTTGGACCGTGATTCAAACAAACTGTTTCATAAATATATGAAACTTTAGCACATTCAATATCTTATAATAACCTATCATGGAAAATAATCTGAAAAAGAATATATATATATATTCTTTTTTTTATATATATATATATATATTCTTATATAAATATATGTATATATATATAACTGAATCACTTTGCTGTACATCTGAAACACTGTATATCAACTATACTTAAAAATAGGAAAAAAATTATGAGACAGCTGGGGCAATTGAACATGCACTGGATATTTGATGACATTAAGAAATCACTGTTAAAAGTTTTTAGATGTGAAGATGATATGAGGTTATTTTTAGAGAGTTCTTACCTTTAGTTGTATATAAGCATCCACAGATTTTCTTCAAAGTAATCCGGTCGACGGAAATGGATGAGGTGGGGGCATGGGTAACACTAAATCTGTCACGAATAGATGGGTACATAGGGCCATTCTACTGTGCTCTTTACTTTTGTACCTGCTTTAAAATTTTATTGTTTAAATTTTAAAACAAGACAAGTTCTCTTTAAAAAACCACATTGACTCTTTTAGGCTCATGGATGTACTGGGGCTGCGTGCATCTCAGAATGTGAGACAGTGAGACTGCCTGTCATCCCATAGTCAGTCTTCTCTCTGATCACCCCTGCAGGCCTGTGAGCTCTAGGATTTCTGGCTGTGTTTGTCAGTCTATGGGCTTCCTTTCAAGGAAGGCTTCAGTGTACTGGTCTGATCTATTCAGCAAACAACTTACTGCATGCCTCCTTTAGCCCAGAGGTAATTTCTACCTCTGCCTCCAGGCCCTCCCCTCCCTTGCTCTCTTTTCAGGGCCACACTCCATGACTTTCTTCTGGAACCATCCTTCCTTATCTGTTTCCTTTTCCTTCTGCATGGAAGTATGCGGAAGTCTCTCCATTAAAAAACAAAAATGCTTCTCGTCACCCTCGTCACCCTCATCTTCCTTCACACATGCCCTTCTCCTATCCCTTTATGGCTAGATTTCTGAAATGAGCTTAAGAAACCATTCATTAAGTGTCTAGTAAATGCCACTATGTGCTCAGACACAGGGGAGGGATGTGACATTGGCTTCTAGGCTTCCAAAGGTCTTTGGAACTTGAAGGCAGAATTCTAGCCTGGAGCAGGTTTATGATAACAGTCACAGGGGAGATGGTTAAACGACAATTCAAGAAAGTGCTGGAGTAGCATGTCCAGGACTTGAGCTTGTTTTTGAAGATGGACAAGATTTGCAAAGGTGGAGAGGAAAGGAGGCATTTTAAGCAGATTTTTAGCATACTGGCCTGACTATGGCAGTCGACCTTGGGAAGGTATGAGGGCTTTTGAAAGCCTTGACAGAGACTTCCCTGGTGGTCCAATGATTCAGATTTCGCCTTCTAATGCAGGGGATGTGAGTTCAATCCCTGGTCCTAGAACTAAGATCCCACATGCCTTGTGGCACAGCCAAAGAAAAAAAAGAAAAAAGAAAAAAATTAATGAAGGCCTTGACAGGCTAAAACTGTGAAAGATGGCTATGGTTCTGCTTTGTTTTGGGGGGCACAGGAGCAAGGCAGGGCATGCTGTGGAGAAAGGGAGTGGATGGATGGGCGCAGGGCTCCAGCTGGTTAAACCCAGCTGCAACAAGAAAGGAGCCTGGCAGCCAACAAGAAAGGCTGGGGCGGGGACCCTGCAGGGATCCTTTGCAGTGTGATATGTTGAGGGAGGGGGCCTAACCCGGGATGGTAGGTGTGGTGGTGGTGATGGAAACTTGGGACTCCATGACCCACCCTGAGGGCAAAAGATGGACCAGACTGGCCTGGCTCTGAGATTTTGAGCCTTTGAGCCTTGGAAGAGTGGGGTCATTTGTCCTCTGACAAAGCTTAGCACCATGAAATTGAGATCTAGGCCGTAACACATCAACCAACTGCACTCTGTGGACATTATCTGAATCCTGAATTTTACAAACAACCGTTATAAAAGATATGAAAACAACAAGGTCCTGCAGCATAGCACAGGGAACTATAGTCAATATTCTGGGATTAAACCATCATGGAAAAGAATATAAAAAAGAATGGGTATATGTATAATGAATCACTTCACTGTTAACACAACCGTGTAAATCAACTACACTTCCATAAAATAAAATTTTTTAAAGATAGGAGAAGAGGAATGAGGAGTTTTAATTACAGTTATTAAAGATAAAGATCATCTATTTCAAATAAAAAGATACAAGATACTTGGAAATTTTTAAAATTCTGCCTGGTTTTAGTAAGACTAAGGAACAGTTAACTTTTTGAGTGCGGTAATAGTTTTATGTTTTTGTTCCAAGAGCCCTTGTATTTTAAAGACATGCTGAAATATGCACAGATGAAGTATATTCAGATTTGTTTCAAAAATCATCCAGGGTTGGGAAGTGTGGGTACGGTAGAGATGGAGGCAGATTGGCTAAGGGTTGTTAGCTGTCAAAGCCAGGGGATGTGGGGCTCACTTTGCTCCTCTCTTTACGGTTCCACACATTTGGCATTTGCCCTGAAACCATCCTGGTCCTTGGGGTAACAACAAGTCTCTACTCTGGGCCTCAATAACACCTTGCTGGGAAGCATGAGAGGCGCTTTGAGCTGTGCAACGTTAATCTCCTGTTACAGTTCAAAACAGAAATTTGGCCCGCTTCTGTTTTGCCTCAAACAGAGAAATTCATGAACTAGAAAGAAATAATGCCTTGATTTTAGTTGGGAAACCAAACAGGGAGATCCATATGATCTCCTTTTTATCACGATCTTGGGAGGAATCTAATCCATGGAAGAGGGAAAGCCACAACTCAAGAGAAAAGTCACATTTTGACGGTAGCTAGAAATGCTTCTTTTGGAAGAGTCAGTCCTGGGAGAGGTTTTCTGGTAGCACAGCCATTGGCATGTGTGTGACAGCTGAGAACAAGCTGAAAGATGACAGCCAAGGCTGTAGCTGCTGACGAAAAGGCAGAATTAGAGCAGCAACAAGTCACACGTTGCCCACACAGCAGCTGGGGGCAGAAAGGAGCCGCTGCCGACATGCCTGACGCTGGGTGCCTTGGTGCACCCCCCCACCCTGGCACCTCTCTCACCTACAAGTCAAAGAGATGGGAGGCTGCTCTGACAATGTCCCTAGCTGTGTAAGAAGGGGATACAGCCATCACATGCTGGCAGAGGGTCCTGTGAACTCCAATAAAATCCCAAACTTGGCAGATCATCTCCCAAGCCAGGGGCCAGCAATTGGATTTATCTTTCAATGAGTGGCTTCAAACAGAGCAAAACCTCATGCAGGTACACGAGAAAGCTAGGAGTGTAAATTTTGAACCTGAGCAAGTGACATCATTTTTCATTTCTTTTTTGATAGGAAAAAAAAAATTATGTGGGGGAATAGAGAGAAGCTAGGGGGATTAATATAGGCACTTACTTCCCTGAGAGGAACAAGCACAAAATTAGCAGGAAAATCCAGCTCAGTAAACATGTGAGGGCCTGCTTTGTGCCAGGCACTGTGGCCAAGGCAGGGATGAATGAGACACGGTCTTTGCCTTCAAGGAGATCACGGGAGGGAGAGGAAACGGGCCTGGACAAAATCTCTCAGATAAACCCTGAAACAGAAGGGACACAAGTTCTGTGATCCAGGCAAGGTAACTCTGTTACTAAGCCAAAGTCTGACTTTGGGCAAATCACTTAATCTCAATTTTTCATCTGCAAAATGGGGCAGTTTTTGCCTTGTGGACCCCACAGAGTTGTAGAGGTTTAAGGACCAAAACCACTAATATCATCATCACTATCACCACCAACCATAATGAGGAGGAGGAGAAGAAAAGGCTTTCTAGACTCTGCTGCCCTAAGGGCCTGTGATGGGCACTTAGGATGAGCGGCCCCCCACCCCCACCCCATGGTTGGCAGCACAGGACCAGCCTGGGGAACGGCAGTGCCCTGTGCCCTCATTTCCACAGCTGGTTCCCACTAGGCACCCCGTCACATGCCCAGGAGCTGCCTTGGCGTGAACAGTTTTTTCCAACCCGTTCCAACTGGCCTGATACAGAGGTGAAGGTGCTTAGTCCCAGCAATCTTAGTAAATCTGAGCTTGGGAGCCAGAAAGGATCTTCCAGAACATAGTGTCCACCCCTCTCATTGGTACAAAGGGTGAAGGAGACTTAGGCAGGGAATGTGACCTGCTTGGGATCACTCACGGAGGGGTGGCGGTTGAGGGGGTGAGTAGGGGGGAGCAGCTGGATCTAGTTCTTTAGACTCTCCGGGTCCAATACAGTCACTTCTCTTTCCTAGGAATTTCTCTTTCTCAACCATGAATTCTGCTGCCTTTTTTTTTTTTTTTAATATTTATTCCTTTGGCTGTGCCGGGTCTTAGTTGTGACATGTGGGATCTAATTCTCTGACCAAGGATCGAACCCGGGCCCCCTGCATTGGGAGGGCAGAATCTTAACCACTGGCCCATGAGGGACCAACCAGGGAAGTCTCTCTGGTTTCCTTTTATATCCTTAGTCTTTTCTGCTCCCAAACACCTAATATAGCCAACATCCAAGGAAAATTACTTAGGACAAAAGAAAAATTCCTCCTGATAAAGCTTCCTGAGCTCTCTGTTCTCTGGGCGCTTTCATTCTTTGGGGATTATGTTTACTCAGTGCCTGTTACGCACGTGCTCCCCATCACAATGTGGGTTCACAGACATGAAGTGGGAGGGCCTGGGCCTCTCTTTCAGGAAACCTTCAGGTGAACCCCTGCTCTGGGAAAAGACAGTTCTTTTTATTCAGTTCCCTTTAGCTACGGGATGAACAGCTTTGCCACTTCTTCACTTCCTGAGTTTCTTCCCTTCAGGCCTGTCTGGCAGCTTCTGTCACCCGGGCCGCAGGCCCAGATGCTGCTGTGAGCAGAGCAAAGGCTGGCGGCCTCGTTCTGGAAGGCTTGCCACCGGTAGCTGCACCTCCTCCTGACCCTCAGGGTTTGCATGATAGCTCTTGATAGCTTCACCTCTGTGAGCTGCGGTCTCGTCTCTAAGGAATTCGGTTTTGCCCTCAGCTGAGTAACCGCCCTGCTCCGGTCTGCTCCCTGGAGTGACTGCCTGGGTGTCCTCCAGCCTTCCTCTCCCCTAGTCGCCATCTTGGTGTAGTTTAGTTGCCTTGAGGCCAGGGCTTTGAGGCTGTGGAAATAAAAACAACACAGTCCAGTAGAAACTATGATATGTGAGAGCTGAGAAAACTGGTGTCCAGTGAGAGGCTGAACTAGAGAGTCTGGAATCCCTTCAAGTTCCACCATTTCTGAAATCTCTTCAAGTTCCAACATGTCTGAAAAGGTATACCTGAAGGTTGACAGCCTGAAGAATTAGAGGATTCCTCTGTGTGTGTCCAGACACAGGGCCAACTCCTCATACCATCTAAAAAAAAATTTTTTTTCCCCTCTATTTATTTACTACTTCCAGTGCTCTCCCGTGCCTCCTGAAGCTCAAAGTTTCTCCTGGGATAATTTCCCTTAAAGCCTAAAGAACTTTCATTCACATTTCTTAAAGAGTATTTCTGCTGGTCACAAATTCTCTAGTTTTATCTGATAATACTTATTTTCACTGGTTATAGAGTTCTGGGGTTGACAGTTTTCTTTCAACATTTTAAATATTTGTTTGTTTATTTATTTATTTTGCTGCACCTGGTCTTGGTTGTGGAATACAGGATCTTTACTTGCAGCACTGGAATTCTCAGCTGCAGCATGTAGGATTTTTTTAGTTGGGACATGTGGAAAACTCTTAGTTGCAGCATGTGGGATCTAGCACCCTGACCAGGGATCGAACCGGGGGCTCCTGCATTGGAAGTGTGGAGTCTTAGCCACTGGACCACCAGAGAAGTCCCTCCTCATAGCATTTTAAATGAACGTGGGCACCAAGTTTTGCTTCTGACTCTCCCTACTCTGCAGTTAGAGAACAAGGTAGTAGGGGATGGGGATTCCGTGAAGCGGGCACACACACACACACTCTCTCTCTCTTTTGAAACAATGCTGTGGTCTATGGAAGAGTGCCCAGAAGTGGTGTTCCTTCCCCCCACTCCATCTCAGTCATCTTTCCTTGTGCTGAAATACTGATGAATGAACTCCAGGTGGCAAACCTTGATTCTCAACTCCTAGAGAGCCCACAGGGCACAATTGTTCCACTCCAACGAGCCATGACCTGCCAGTTATTCGCTTTTCTGGAGAAACTTCAGCTTGAAAATCCATTTAATTACCATGGGAGATAATCTTTTAAACACAGCCTGACATTCTTAAAAGACTTTTCCCTGTGGGAGTCAGAAATTTTATCTGCAGTGGGATTGGATTGTTTATTTTCATTTCCAGGGGAAGGACTACTACCTGGTAGTTAGCAAGAAGCCTGAGCCCTGGAGGGTTTATTTGTTAAGTCTGTTCCTCCTCACTGCTAGTTTGTCAATTAGATTGTAATAATTAGTTTGTAATATTGTCATTCTTTTCCCCAGTGTAAACACTGCATTTAGTTCTGTGATTTGGGTGATAATTACTTGCTATCTTTCAAGTTTCCCTATCAGGTTGTAGGGTTTTTACTTACTCTAGACGTGGGTATTCAGAGTCAATGTTCTCAAGGGTTTCCCATCAGGAAGATCATAGTCTAGAGTACCAGCCTCAAAGACCTACCTGGAGTTGTAGTCAGTTAGACACCAATTTTTCCAGTGTGGGACTTTCCAGTGGATTAAATAAATTCTTCCCTGCTAGAAGAGGGGAGGGGACCAGGGCAACATAGGGGTAGGGGCGTAAGGGGTACAAACTATTAGGTATAAGACAAGTTACAAAGATATTATACAACAAGGGGACCATAGCCTATATTTTGTAATAATTTTAAATGGAGTATAACCTTTAAAAATTGTGAATCACTATATTGTACACCTGCAACATATAATATTGTACAATATCTATACATCAAACCAGTCAATCCTAAAGGAAATCAACCCTGAATATTCACTGGAAGGACTGATGCCGAAGCTCCAATACTTTGGCCACCTGAGTTGGCAAAGAGACAACTCAATGGAAAAGACCCTGATTCTGGGAAAGATTGAAGGCAGCAGGAGAAGGGGGTGACAGAGGATAAGATAGTTGGATGGCATCATCAACTCAGTGGACATGAGTTTGAGCAAACTCTGGGAGATAGTGAAGGACAGGGAAGAGGGGCTACAGTCCATGGGGTCTCAAAGAGTTGGACACAACTGTGACTGAACAATGACAACAACAAATACATCAATTTTTAAAAGTACCAAAGGGAATAGAGCCAGAGATTTTAAACTGAACTTTTAAAAAAAGTAAGAAAAAACTAATTTCCTTTGCTTCTAAAACACAGAAAATTAAAAAAAAAATTCTTCCCCACTAGAATGCAAGCATGGGTGGCCCCAAGACCCAGAGTAACTCTGCTTATAGTAGGTGTTCAATATACAGATGCTAAATTGCTGAGAGTCATGAAGTCTTCTTGTGGAATGGATGTGTACCGGGTTGAAATATGAACAATGTACAGAATAAATTGGAGTCCCTGCCATGGGACTGCTCTGGCCCCTCTCTCCCCACATTACTTCAAAAGCAAACCGTCTGGAGGCGTTTGCATGCCCTGATTCTGTAGGCTGGGGTCCCTGGACCCTGAAGAGCATACCTCTGGGGATTAGGAACAGAAAAGGAATAACTGTACTGCACACAGAATTAGAAGGTGAGGAAAAAACTCTAGTGGAAAACTGATTAAGTCACGGGCTTGAACCTCGCCTTCCAGGTCCTGACGGGGAGAAGAGCTGGTCCAAGACCTACCCTTCCTGTGGGGGCCTGCTGCAGTCCCCGATAGACCTGCACGATGACATCCTGCGCTACAACGCCAGCCTCGGGCCCCTGGCCTTCCAAGGCTACAACCAGTCTGCCAGTCCGCAATTTGTCCTCACCAACAATGGCCACTCAGGTGAGGGAGCGACCCCGGAGACCTGCAGTGCTGGCTGAGCTTCCCTTGGCTCCCTGGCCTCCTGAGTCTGCTGGGTGGTGGCGGGGGGTGCATTCTGATGAGGCACCCAGGAAGGAGAGCAGAGGGGAGCCCTTGAGGGATCCTTGGGCCACTCTCTGCAGGAGACACTACAGACCCTGGGCTCAGGTGGTTCTGCTGGGGAAATACCTCTTAGAAGCAGCACATCTCTTGGGGTGGGATGAAGGAGTGGGGAAAGGCTTGAGCCCCTTGACCTATTGATATGGTATGAGAGTGAATTCTGGGGCATCATGAATGACTCAAGGGGTCACACAGTTCCCTGGGGGGCTCGCCCAGGAGTCAGACCAATCTGAGTTTGAATCCTGGCTTGACTACTTATGAGTCACGAGACTCTGGATAAGAATTTTAAACTCTTGAGGTTTCATCTGGAAAATAGGCATATTGACAGGTACTGTAAAGACTAGAGATTCTGTATGTTAACATTCAGAATAGAGAGAAGCTTCATAAATAGCAATTATTATTGTTGTTGTTATATAATTCTCAGCTTGGCAGATACTTCACTGTAGGTTCCATCTTCATAGCCAAGTGTGTAACACATGGATATGTAAACAAATATCCATCTATTGGCTAAATTAGTTCCTGCCATCATTTCCCAAGGGGAACCAAGAAGGTGCTGCTGCCACTGGAATTGTTTTAGTGAAAGGGGGACATTCTCAGAGAAAGAGCCCAGGTTTCTGAGCTGCACCTCTCTGGTCCCCACCTCGCTGCATCCCCCTGCCTCTGTCTGGGCCCTGGACAGGTGATGCCAACCTGCTCTCAGGTAGCACCCAGCTGGCCAGGGCTCTGAAGACTGCCCCTCCTCTCCCTGCAGTGAAGGTGAAACTGCCCAAGGACATGCAGCTCCGGGGCCTCGGGGCCCGCTACAATGCCTCGCAGCTGCACCTGCACTGGGGGGACAAGGATGACCCTCACGGCTCTGAGCACACTGTCAGTGGGAAGCACTTTGCCGCCGAGGTGAGTCGGGTGGCCCAACTGGCAGAGGATTCCTGGCGGTGGGTGGTCTGGCATTCTTCCAATCGGCTGGTGTGCAGACAAGATCAGAGCAAGGCAGGTGGGGTGGGGGGGTGGCCTTCATGCTCCGCACACCCACCCCAGCTCTGCCGACAGCACAGGGAGGCAAAGGCACTCCAGCCACGCTGCAGCTCATCTGCGGTGTCCCGCTTCCCTTCCTTTCCTGAACTTGCAGACTTTGTCTCCAAGTCTTTTACTGAGCGATGCTACTCGGGAGGCAGGGCTCCCAGGGTGGCACAGGCAGACACACGCCCCGTTTCTAGACATCACCCTTCTGTGCTCACAGATTAAGATCCCACCAGCTTGTCTGGCTGACCCATCCCACTGCCGTGTCATACTGGGCTAAATGCTCCCCCAGCTTCTCAAGTTTTCTTCACACATCTTGCTGTTTACATGGGTCTTTCCCAGCCCATCTTTCCTTTCCCTGGGCATGGGCTGTGCTTGGAGCTTGGGGACCTAGGTTCAGGGTCACTCTTTTCTACCTGGCCACAAATCAAGGGATGACTGGCATTATAAGACACAGGGCATCATGGCAAGCAGAGACTCACTGAGGATAGCCTGGGACATCACCACAGTGCAGTGCTATGTGGCCTGGAGGTGCTGCCCCAAATACCAAAGCAAACAGGAAGAGGAGCGAGAGCTTTGCTTCTGCACTGCAAGTGTGCAGAGGAGGGTGGGGGTGGTGGGGTGGTGGTTGAGTTGCTCCATTTCAGAGCTCCACTGGGATTGCACTTGGGCGTGTGGTTCTGAATGTTTACAGGGCAAGAAATACAAGGAGATAAATGCTACTGATTGGCCAGTGGATCCCATGATAAATAATGACACAAACATTCTCCTCTGTTCTTAAATGCTGAACTGCTTAAGATTTAGTCTAATTAGTTATAAGAGGTGGAGGGGCTGTAACTCTGGCCCAATAGGATGGCCCTACTGGAGCTGCATGTATTTCAGATCAGGTCCCTCTCTGAACCTCCAGGACTTTGTTTCTTTCAGCCTAACTGCAATGAGGAAGCCTCTATTTTCCCAAGGGGAGTAAAGGAGTTAGGGTGTAGGCTGAGAGGATTTAGGCACTTAAAAATAATCATTGTATTTTCTGCTATTAAGCCACATCATGAGACCAAGAGCTTGGTGAAAATGGACCATAAATGTCAATAATACAGAAAAAACATCAGTGAAAGTGAAAGGGTTAGTCACTCAGTCATGTCCCACTCTTTGCAACTCACCAGGCTCCTTCCTCTGTCCATGAGATTCTCCAAGCAAGTATACTGGAGTGGGTTGCCATTCCCTTCTCTAGGGGATCTTCCTGACCCAGGGACTGAAGCCAGGTCTGCTGCATTGCAGGCAGATTCTTTACCATCCAAGTCACCAGGGAAGGTGACCCTAAAATGGCAGATTCTTTTATGGAGGGCCCTTGAAAGTGTAACAGTTTTTCTGGATTGAGTTTATATAAGAAGACTCTCTTGGGAATTTTGCTGGTGGTTTAAGACTCTGAGCTTCCAATGCAGGGGGTGTGGATTCAATCCCTGGTTGGGGAAATATGATCCCTCATGCTGTGCAGTGTGGCTAAATGAATACATAAAATAAAAATAACATTAAAAAAGATAAGCCTCTCTTAATCCTCTCCTCAGGGAACTGCTTTCTGTTTGTATTAGTCTTCACTTCCTCTTGATTTCATCTGAACAAGTGAGAAAAGTGCTAAAACTGAACACAAGCTCAACAGTCAGCAGTAAAAAGAAATAGGGATATAGGACCTTTGGGGTTTTAGCCACATAGAGTTCTGGACCATTTCACAAAGCAGTGCCAAGACAGGATGGTGTGCGGCAGTGCAGAGGCTACATCTTTTGGAGGCAAAGATGAGGAAGCAGGAGCCCCTAAGAAATCCTTCATAGGGGACCAATTAAAAAAGAACTAATTGGATTTAATTTTTTTCCATTAGAAAAGGCCACTTGAAAAGTGGGGAACATTGAGCTGTATTCATTAAAATATGCTTGAATTCTATTTATAATCACATAAGATGGAAAAAGAGATTAATGAAGAAAAAGAAAGGAGATAAAATCTCAGTGTGTTATAGTCTCAAGAGACAAAGAATCAACAAAGATGCATGTGATCATATATAGAGAGATAATCTACTAATACAGTTTTTTTGGAGGACAGGTGATGCCACCTTGAGGATTCAAAACCAGGTTAAACATTGTCAGAGAGACTTCCCTGGTGGTCCAGGAGTTAAGATTTCGCTTTCCAAAGCTGGGTGTGTTGGTTCCATCCTGAATGGGAAGTTAAAATCCTACATGCCTCACGACCAAAAAACCAGAACATAAAGCAACAGAAGCAATACTGGAACAAATTCAAGACTTTAAAAATGGTCCACATCAAAGAAAAACAAAAACCAAAAAACCTTTTCAGAGCTTGTCATAATAATGTCTTGATGTTTCCTGGACTGTTTTTTTTTTTTTTTAAATTTTAAAAAGATGGTAACAATAACCCAATATGCAAAACAGAAAAAGAGACACAGATGTACAGAACAGACTTTTAGACTCTGTGGGAGAAGGCGAGGGTGGGATGTTCTGAGAGAATAGCATTGAAACAAGTATACTATCAAGGGTGAAACAGATCACCAGCCCAGGTTGGATGCATGAGACAAGTGCTCAGGGCTGGTGCGCTGGGAAGACCCAGAGGGATGGGATGGGGAGGGAGGCGGGAGCGGGGATCGGGATAGGGAACACATGTAAATTCATGGCTGATTCATGTCAATGTATGGCAAAAACCACTACAATACTGTAAAGTAATTAGCCTCCAACTAATAAAAATAAGTGAAAAAAAAACAACAACTTTCTTTAAGAGCATTTTAGGTTCACAGAAAAATGGAAAGGTACAGAGACTTCCCATATACTCTTTGCCCCCAGCAACATGCATAACCTCCCCTGTTATCAGCACCACTCGTCACAGTTTACCTAGACTTTTTAAACCCCAAATTTCTCAAAAACATCTCTTTTCTTCACTTTCATAATGACAAATAATTTCTACTTGGGGAAAAAAAAATGAGTTTAAAGTGGTATTTTGGAGTCTACATTCATGCAGTAACATTTCTGTTGCTTGGTCTCTTCAAATAAAACCTTTAATAAAAGCCATGTTGTTACTGTCTCCACCTGAGGGGTCAACGCATGTCCTGCTCTAGGTACAGAAACGATTAACTTACAGTTGGAGGTTTACTGTCTCAGCCTTCAGATCCAAGTACAGAGTGGCCAGGCTGAGGTCAGGCAAATCATGTAGGACCATTTTGCCCCAGGTTCCAGAAAAAGTAGGAAAAATGACCAGGGAGAAGTGCTCCAATGTATCCAGGTGTTTTCGCGGCTGGTATAAAAGCCCATTTGTTCATTTATTCAGTATCTGTTGTGTACCTGGCATGTTTCAGGCACTAAATTAGACACTGGCATATAATGAGTGAATAAGATGGACAGACTGCCCTGCTGGAGTGTGTAGTCTAGAGAACTGAGGGAAAAGAGAAAGCTGGAGTGGCCATGAGGTGAGGGTCTGAGAGGCCTAATCTAGCTGGGGGTGGAGGTCCCTCCTATTGGATTCCAGTCTCCTGTAAAAGTGAAAGGTTCCCATGAGTCGCTATCCCTGATGGACAGCAGCTCATCTCATCTCTCCCAATGCAGCTGCATATTGTCTATTACAACTCGGACCGGTACCCCAATGACAGCGTCGCCAAGGACAAGCCAGAAGGCCTCGCGGTCGTAGCTGTTCTCATAGAGGTAAGAGATGTTGAGAAGGACTTTATCTGAGATTTGAAATAAGGAGGATGTCAGACTCAACATTTGGTTCCACACACACCTGTCCCATTTTGGCTGTGTCTTGACTCTGGAGCAGGGGGTATTCTCCCATAAAGGTTCCTTCTCTCTTGGCCTAGAGGCAGCACTTTCTGTGGCTGGACAGCAGAAATGAGCATGTCGTAGGTGATGCTGGAAAACTGAGTCCTAATCCTCAGCCCTACTATACAAACATGGAATTGCCTGGTTACAGACCTGTGGGGGTAGGGGACTCATTCACTGCTGCCCCATCCAGATGCCTGAACCCCTGATACAGTTCCCAGTATCCAAGCTCCATCTTTTATCTGGACCCTGGAATAAGTTCTTTTCTGAATCCCAGAAAATGGGACTAACTCATGATTCGCTTGCATTGTTCCCCCCAATGAGACAGCACATACGCTGTTTCTCCACGTGCTTACTTGCCTGACTTGGCTGGCATTCACTCAAGCTCCCTTAAGCCCTGATTAAAGGACATGTGATTTGTGGCCTTCAAGGTCACAGCCAGAGAATCAGGAGCACAGCTATAATTCTTGCCCTGGGATACTCAACCCTTAGTGCCTTGAGCTGGTAGCAGGGTGTCCTAAGATGTAAGAGGGCAGGACCATCACACCAACCCCCTAATGGCCTAGTGAAGCATCATGACTGGTCAAGTGTATCCTTCAGGGAGGATCTCAGCAGTGGTGATCATACACCCCCAGCAGAGCTCTTCCATTCACAACTGTCAAGCCAGGCTCAGCCTATTGAATTCTGTCTCTGTTCAACGTGCCCCATCTCTGTTACAGGTGGGCTCCTCCAATCCAGCATATGACAAGATCTTCGATCACCTCACAGCTGTAAAGTACAAAGGTGAGGGGTCCTTATTGCTTATTCACCCTCTGCTGGAGAATAGCGTATTTGCTCTTGGGTGACCTGAAAAAGAACACAGGCAAGGGACAGGTACTGTCTGTGACCAGGTCCTGGAATCAGGTGGCTCAGAATGGGGCTAGTTCACGTTCCAAGGCTGTCGTAGGCTCAGCTCTACCTCTGCCTTGGGGAGGAAGGTGACCTCGTACCCCAACATGTCTCTGCAGACCAAGAAGTGTTCATTCCGGGTTTCAGCATAGAAGAGCTGCTGCCGGAGAGGCCTGAAGAGTACTACCGCTACAGAGGGTCCCTGACTACACCTCCCTGCTACCCCACTGTGCTCTGGACAGTGTTCCGGAACCCTGTGCAAATTTCCCAGGAGCAGGTAACTGTCCTGCTCTTCCTTGTCGTAGACCACGTGGTACCTCGGACCCTGCACTGCCTGCATCATAATCAATGACCTGATTACCTCACTCAGAGTTTCATTGGTAGCTATTCAAAACCTCTCCAGATACCACAGGGGCCTGGAAGTGCTTTGGAAATCACAGGCTGAGCTTCAAAAGCGGAGCTGTCAAGTCAATTGGGGAGAATGAATCTATCTCCGCAGTTCTTTAAATATGAGTTGTTAAGCTGTGTTTCCTAACCTGTCCCCCAGTGGAGAGTGTTCATCTCCCAGGCAGGAAAGAGCATGGCTCCTTACCTGGGGCAGAATAGACAGGATCAGGTTAGATGGTTTAACAAACCCGGGGTGGGGGGTGCAGCCATAAGGCAGTGAGGGTCTCTGCCTTCAAGAAGCTTATGTGAGTGTATGCCTGGTGAGTCACGTCTGACTCTTTGTGACCTCATGGACTGTAGCCCAACCAGGCTCCTCTGTCCGCGGGATTCGCCAGACAAGAATACTGGAGTGGGTTGCCATTTCTTCCTCCAGGGGATCTTCCTGACCCAGTGATCAAACCCACGTCTCTTATGTCTCCTTCATTGGCAGGCGAGTTCTTTACCACTGGCGCCGCCTGGAAAGCCCTCAAGAAGCTCAGGCTAGTGCAAAACTGGGGAATGGAATCCTTAGCAATCATCTCTAACCCTCTCATTTCTTAGGTGATGAAAGTGAGGGTTAGTGAGTCAAGGAGACTTTGGGGTCACCAGCCGGTGAGTGACGCAGCTAAGGCCCAAGGTAGAGCTGAGTTCCAAGTCACTGCTCGTGTCTCTGCTCCACAGCTCAAATTCATCAGGAGGAAGCCTGGCTGCCCAGGAGGCGGGTCTGCCTGCTGGCTCACAGCCCCACCACCTTCATGAGCCCAGCACAGCGCTCATTGCTGCTCCTCCCTTTTTACTGTGGAGTACCTGAGTAACCTCGATAAATGACAGCAAATAGGCAGACAGGAATAAAGACATGATGAATCAAGAGATGAAATGATTGGGGCGGCAGTAATGTTCTAACCCAGAAACTGCCTTGGAAACAGTTATATAATCTATGCGTGTGCATGAAAATACCACGAAACTAGTAGTCAGATGACCTGTAAGGTTCTTGCCTGCCTTTTTCTGTTCCTTTTGATGGGACCATCAGATTAAGCTCCAGGCGCCTCTAATTAGATTGGGTCCTGAATGAGGCTCAGGAGAGGAATGCAGTCTCTTTGGGAGGTGGGGGAGCCCCTCGACTCCCCAGGTTTCCCTCGCTGTAGGGCAGATTTCATGTGCAATCAGGAGCTGACAGTACACACCCTCCTGGTGGCCCTGGGAAGTGGGAAGACACGTGGGCCAGCACTCAGACACCCGCAGGGGAGGGACAGCTTTCAGCTCTCCCACCACCTTCTCAGGGGTCTCCTGCCAGGCCTCAGAGGTGGGATCTGGCGGTCCTTTCCCTTGAGGTCAGGCAAGGGGGCATCACTCTGCCTTCAGGGGGTGTTTCTGCTCTTTCCCTACAGCTGATGAAGTTGGAGACAGACCTGTACTGCACGCACATGGATGACCCATCCCCCAGAGAGATGGTCAACAACTTTCGGCGGGTCCAGAAGTTTGACGAGAGGCTGGTGTACGTCTCCTTCCAACAAGGTGAGGAGCTGTGGTGTGTGGGCAGTGTGGTGCCCCAATGTCTGTTCCGTATGAAGTCAGGTGCCCTGCCCTTGGGCATGGTCACTCATGCCCTTAGCAGGTGGGTTAAGAGCACTCTGGCTGCCAAAGGAGCCAGCTATGTGAGGAGCTACTGAGTGTGGGTTTACTCCCTTCACTGACCTTGATTTCTTGAGCCTTTGTAGGGAAGCACAAGCCAGGGCCTCCAGGCACACGGACCAGAATCCTCATTAAGTCCAGCTGTCTCTCACAGATGGGGAA
Organism: Cervus canadensis; assembly: GCF_019320065.1. NCBI lineage: Eukaryota > Metazoa > Chordata > Mammalia > Artiodactyla > Cervidae > Cervus > Cervus canadensis. The sequence continues at coordinate 43,220,191 of NC_057391.1, forward strand.
GAGAGAGATACACAAGTAGGACCCTTTTTATGAGATCAAACACTGAACTTCTTACAGGCATTCTTGGCATCAAGGCCCATCTTTGGCCTTGCCAGGTGATTCATGGCACTAGCACCACCAAGGTCCAGAGTTGCTCCTTTTGGAAAATGTATATAACCCATGTCTGAGCACAAGCAGCTCATGATCTAATGTAGCAGGGCCCATTAGACAAGAAAGTATCTTCCGAAGCGCCTTTTGTCTCCTCTCTCTGAAGCTTGCACAGGCACCCAGAATCTATATGGAATGAGACATAATAGTTTGGTTTCTTCCTGAGCGGCAGAAGCTCAGTTCTTCCCTCTAAATCTGTAACCATAACTCCCCAGATGGACATTTAACATCTTGACTTGCTCTGTATCTACATGAAGATGGCTGGAGGCTGGGGGCCCAGGGAAGGGGGAAAGAGGCCCACATTCTTCAAATCTTCAAGTTCACTTTCTCACTGTAGACTCTTGAGCTACCCCTAACTTGGGACTCTTGAGTGGTCAGGAGAGGGGTTGGTCCATGGAAGTTCCACTTTATAACATTCTTTTCCTCTTCTTCTAAATGAAGTGAGTGGTAGTCAAGGGTTATATGGAAATACTTCAATTCTTAAATAAAATAAAACTCTTCCTGGAGATAAGAGACTCTGCTGACATAGATCAGGTAGAATTTTGCTTGTGATTCAAGGATAACAGTCAGTTCTGTTCTCTGCAGTAAGTCTCTATAAGTCACAGAGGATAGGGTGACAGGAACATCCTCCCCATCCCCAGCTCCCAGTCAGGAGACTTGGGTTCAAGGTCACACCTTGTTTCCTCCTGGCTGCATGATGTGTGAAAATAATGTCCCTTCTTTGGCCTTGGTTCCCTCAGCTATAAAGTGACAGGCTGGACTAGGTGAGCTAACATCCCTTCCGTGCTAATGTGTTCTAAGTGAATACTAACAACTGCCCATCCTGACTTTACATTGCAGGGACAGTGTGTGAGGGCAGTTACAGAGGATCAGAAGAAACCGTGCAGGAACTTGACATCCAAAAGTAACCCCCACGTGTATGAACATGGGGATAATTAGCCATCTTCTTAGACCGGCTCAGGTCTAAGCTGGCGCCTGTAGAGCGGGAAGTGCAATCAGGCTGGTGGCAGAGCGCTTCAGTAGACCTTCCCAGGCAGGCTGGGGGAGCTTAAGGGGCCTTGAAGCAGATGGGCTCCAGCTTAGGACATTGGAGATCACAGCCCAAATGCAGCTTTGCCACCACCTGTCCTGCATAACTCACCTGGAGCTATTGCTCCCAGAAGCGGGGCTGGGCTCGCTCCTTGGAGTGAGAATCCATAGCTGTCCAAGGCAAACCTGTTCATTTGGAGGCTGATTATAGAAACTTGGCTAGAATTCTCCCCTCCCTCTCAAGTCCCAAAGACTCGGGCAGCTAATGGGGCTGTTTCCCCAAGAAGCAAGGCTGAGTCAGCCCCAAAGAATGAAGAACCAAACCTTATCCTCCCAGGGGCACCTGCCATTCACAAGAGCCTTCTCACACCAATGTGGAACAGGTCAAAGACCGTAACGTGCCCTTCAGGTTGATGGGGTGAGCTTGTTTGTCAGCAGGAACCTTGAGCAATTTGGACTCAAATTGTCTGCACGCTCTTTCACTGGGACATGTCTATAATTAGGGGCTGGTTTAATTCAGGGTCTTCTCTGAAAGTTAACAGGAACTATGCAGTTGGACAATGAAAACTCTGGAGTTTTCTGCCAGGAGAAAAGTAATGTTAAGAAAATCCTTTAAGAAACAAAGTACATGGACTTTGAGAGGGGGGATCTAGGGTTTAACCAAATTGGAACAACTGAAACTGAATCACTGAACTGGACCCTACTTTTTCCCTAACCATGCTGGAAAAGGAACACAGAACTTGGTTTCTGTCCTTAAGAGGTATAGAGTCTCTGATAGCCCTAGGGCAGGGTTTCTTAGTCTTGGTATGTCAATATTGGCTTTCGGAGCTGGATGATCTTGTTGTGGCAGCTGTCCCGTGCACTGTAGGATGTTGAGCAGCATCCTTGACCTCTACCCATTAGATACCAGCAGCATGTCCACCTGTGACAGCCGAAATGTCTCCAGACGTCAACTATCTCTGGGGAGGAGGGGCAAAGTTGCCCCTGATTGAGAACCACTGCACCAGGCATTTGTACAATGACTTTTCCAGGCCCAACACTTTTCCCCACTCAGGTCACAGAATTCTAGGATTTTATATCACATGCCCTGGTCTTCATTCTATTCTAACCTTGTTTCCCATCTTCCTTTAGAATTTGAGTATAATTGGGTAGGTCCAAGGCTAAGAGATGTAGATGAGAGAGAACTATTCACCTTCAAGGAAGCAAACAAATCTCTCCAGCAGGGGTCCAGATGCCTCTGAGGCAGCAGCCCGAATCCCCTCCTCATTCTGCTCCGTCCCTTCTGTATGATTCTTTTCTCTCATGTATGTTGTTTCTTCCCGTCTGTGGTTAGAAGGCCCACTTTTGGGGGGAGAGGTGAAAGCCGTGCCAGGGCATTTTTTTCAGCTCTTAAAAAAAGTCCCTCTTCCAAGTGGCACACATGAAGTCTTGAGCTGAGGCGGGGCGATAAGACTCATGTCCTCAAGGTGGGGTCCTGGAGAAAACCCATCCTGAGCGCATCCGGATCTCACAGGAGTCAGATGCCCGATGTGAGGATGGAGAGAGATGGCAGAGGCAGAGTTACACAGCCCAGGGGCCCAAGTCTTGGTTTCGAGAAGCTGGCCTCTTCCCAGCTGAACACTGGGCCCATAGGGTAGTAAAGCCAGACCGATTAAACCCAAATACTGATGTTATCAGGCTCTCTTCTCAACGTGTCAGGGCAAGGGAAACTCGAAGGACAAGAGGGAGCCAAAAAGTTTCTATAATCATGTCTTTAGTGTGTTTGAGCTGAGCTAGCGCAGGTCCCACACCTCACAGCCCGGAGCCAGCTGAGGTGAACCTTAGACAAGAGAGCCGGGTGGTCGAGGGGTAGGGCTTTCACACTCAGCCAAGCTGTGGAGTAGCATGGTTAGAATGTGCTTGACCCTCAGGGACCTGGGTAGTTTCATAAAATGTTTTAAATAGAGAGAGTGAAAAAAAAATCTTACAAAGCTAAGATGGCTAATTATCTAATATTTTGAGAACAGAATGTATGCTTTGTGGTTATTGACCTTGTGTCTCTAAAAGTTCCTATTTATTAATAAACTCTATTAGGTGAAAAACTATCAATTCTTTCTGGTAACCAAATAAAAGACCAGAAGAGTTCCCACCTACAAATTCCCCTCCACACATACAGGGTCTGAATAGTCAGGAATAATCATCAAATGTGCTAAGAAATGGAGTCCTAGTCACACCTAATGCAGTTCATCACGCCACGTGTTACTGAGCACGCCCCACGTTAGCCCCATGTTTCTCTTCTATGGTGGAGAAGAGAAAAAACCTCACCAGGGATGTTCTCTTCACTTCCAACAAGCCTCTGGCCCAGACAGGAGGAAAAGGGGTCAGGCAGAAACCTGGGACCACCATTCATGGTCCAGCATCAGTTGAGCCTTCCAGGGTGTCTCCCCTGCCTCCCCCATACTGCCCTATGGCGTCTTTTGCAACATGGCTGAGGCTTCACGTGTGCATGCTACAGACTTTTTCATATATGGTTCCCTTGGTCTGAGATGCCCTGCACTTCTCCCACCTGGAAAATTCTGTCAGGACCCAACTCCAATCATATCCTGCCATCCTTCCCCATTCCCCTGAGGGTGACCTACAGTCTCCTGCTTCTGTGTGGCCAGAACACAGTTATAGTTCTCTATACCTCTGTTACAGTTCTTAGCATAACACAGAGTAATGATCTATTATCATGTACAAAAAAAAAAAAAATCTATATTATCCATAGACTGCAAGCCCCGAGAGCAGGGACGATGGGCGTCTTACACGTTTTTTGTGCCTGGTGCTCATTGCAAGTTTGAAAGAATGGAGCCGACTCAGCTCCCTTCCCCTCCCCCACCAGTGTCTTCTCTGCAGAACCATCTGAACAGAAGTGTGACTGGCTGTCAAGTTTTACTTTTAGGAAGTCTTATTTTGCTTTGCTGTCAATTTGCCAACAGCATTGAAATCAATCTGCTTGTTGCAGAACATATAAAGATCAGAATGTAGCTGTCAGTGTCAGAGGCCTGGGAGGGAGCTGCTGAGAGGTGCTGTCTGGCCTGTCCTCCTCTGACTGACGGGGATGAGAGGTCCCAGCACTAGGCAATCCTGCAGCCCAGACAGCCTGACCCACCACAGCCAGCAGAGAGCATGAGGCGCCTGCTGCTGCGTTGTAACCCATGCTCATTGTGCCAGGGTTGAGGCCCCTCAGAGCAACATGGCTCTCTCTTCTGGGCCGGCATTCCTGCAATCTGGAAGGCAAAGCTCTCAGACCCTAACGTGGGTCATAGAAAACCAGCTCCCTCGTGTAATCTGGTGGCCTCTTTTGGGCAGACTTATTTGTAGAAGCTATTTAATAGGTTCCATTGTGTTAAGAAAAAACTCCAGTAAAATATATCCTTTTAAGATGGTTATGCTCTATGGTTATAGAGGGCATCTTTTACTTTTCTTAACAAAACATCCTCCAAAGAGAGGACCAGCATTGCAGTTGCTTGAGTCTATGACTTATATTAAGCATGATAATAAGGATTTTACCAGCTGAAACTGGATTTTTATATATTTAAACTCTCAAATCCCTGCTAAACCAAAATGCTCCCTGCCTCTTGTATAAGACTGGAGCCTTAAGACATATGTAATGTGTACATCTGTAATCACTATGGAACATGTCACCTACCGCAACAGCCCATACTTTAATACTTTGAAAAGGATTGTATTCCTTTTTATTCAAAATTCTGTTTGAATAAGCAGAATTGCAAATACACCTAGAAATTGCTAGACTTGTTCCAGGAACTTTGAGCTGTATACAGGAGGTGCTTGTTCCTCCTGCTGGACTTTTTCTGTGTGAGAACTTGAGGCTTCAGAAGACCTCACATGCAGTTAACCAGCCTCTCTCGGTCCAGCAAGATACCAGTGGAAGACGCAGCTCCTGAGCCAGCCAGAACAGGTAGTTGTACCCTGTGACGAGCAGCATGTCGATCTCGGGGGTCTGAACCTTCCCCAGTGGGGCATGCGGCACTGGGGTTCTTCCATATCTGTGTGATTCCTTCTGTGCGTCGTACTGTCCCACCTCTGCTTGCCCTGACTCGTACCAGAGCCCTGTCTGGAGAGCAGGCGGCTCTCCCATGTCTGTACCGTGTGTAACCCTTCTACCAGCTCTGGAGCCCCTTTATTGCATTCTCATCCTGTGGCTCTCGTGGGCCATTGCCATCAACCAGCCTGTCTTGTTCTTCCTGTCTGTTCTTCTGTGGGAACTCCCTGTCTCATTCGCCATTCAGAAACCATTTCTTTGTTTAATCAATCTGCAAATGAATCTCTGCCCCTCCCTGCACCATCTGTGATGCCCATTCTTTGCACCATCCCAGGGGCTCTGCAGGGATGCAGGTTTTGGCTTCTCTCAGTGGGTGCTAGTCCTCTAGTTCCCCCATCAGTTCTCCTGGTGCCTTTTGTGACTTCCCCTTGTGGCGGGCTATAGTCTACATGGTCACAAAGAATTGGACATGACTGAAGCGACTCGGCATGCATGCATGCTTGCCCTGCAGTTATCAGATGCTCTGACTTCTGCCGCCCCTGGGACCTAAGAAGCCCTGTGCTGCATCCAGTTGCACGGAGGAGCCGGGCTCCCTGAGGCTTGGTGCTGTCTCACCTGCAGGGGAGAGCATCCAACATCACTGTCCTGTCCTGGGCTTCCTGGGCTTCCTGGCAGGCAGAATTCCTACCAGGTGCTGCCCTCGCCACCATTTCTCTTCCCAAGTGGCTTATATGCTTCACTTGCTCAGTCAAGCTGCTTTGTTTTTGCTGCATCAGACTCTCGGCTGTGAAGCCTCTATCCCAGAATCTGGGGATTTCCTCATCTTCCACCTGCTTGGTCTTGTCTCACTGTTTCCGAGGAGAGGCCCCAACCAGTCGTCATCCAGAAGCAAGGAACCCATGTTAGAGCACCTGGATTAAATTAAGCCGTTGTTTATAGGGCCTAATACAGCCAAGGACACCTCTCAGTGATGCAGGAAAATCAGACTCTCCTGGCAGAACAGCCACCCAGCTGGGTCACGTGCTCTTGAGAAAACCCTCAGGCCTGGAGCCTTGCTTCTGGAGCCTTTGCTCTGCTCCCTAAGACCATGGCCTGGGGGCACCTCCTCTAGCCCTGGAGATGGGCTCTCAGCTGTCTGGGGGGCCTGCCTGGCTCTCAGGATGTTCGAGGTGACTGTGAAAGTGACAATTTTAGAAACATCCAGTTTGGACAGCTTAACCAAGTGGTCAGGCTTACTAGTAACCGTCTTACATGGCAAGAACTAGTTTGGTACCACAAGCATCTGGAGCTTTAGGAACAAAGAACGGAAAGTGCATTTCATCAGAAAGGCTTGGGGAAAAAAAAAAAACAAAACAACCACGACCTGTTGGGGTTCTTTTCGGTGGTGGTTGTTTTTAAGATCCTGGAGGCCTTGGTTACTTTTAGGTACCTTAAAACAAAACAAAACACCAAATTATAGTGTGCAGAGGCCACAGGCCATGTAGAGAACAGAGCATGTGCTGCACAAACACGTGATGCACTCCCCAGGGAGAGACTCATGTCCGAGGGTCTCCCCAAGCCACAGACTGGTCCTTGGGTTCAGGGCAGGGAATCAGGCCAGGGGAGCCACGTTCTTTGCCACCCAGGAGGCTGTGGGATGCCAGTGGTGGCTGGCAAGAACCAAGGGAACAGGCCACCCTGTCCTCTGTGGATGGCTCCTAACCACACCTGTTCCGGTCATCCTTACAACAGCCTGGGGCCACCCAGGAAGCCAGACCGAGGGCTCCTAGAGCCCAGGCTTGGACCAGTGAGGTTACAGACTCAGTATGAGATTGTGGAAGAATATAGTAGGTAAAGAAGATGGGGCTGATAGCTCCAGGAGAATCAGCCAGACTTGAAGGGGCCAGATGGCAGGAGAAGGGGTGAGCAGAACCTCACTCTCCAGTCTCAGGTCTGGTTCCTTGGGGTGTCAAGGGCCCCAAGGGGAGGTGGTCCCTGGCCCTCTGCTGGCATCTCAGACTTGGTCGGGCCTCTGTCACCTCAGTGGGCTCTGTGGGCACAGGCTCTCCTGAGTGTCTGGCTGGTGGCTACCATCTGCACAACTCCAGCTGCCAGCGTGAACTGGAATACCCAACCCCCAGCACCACACACACACATAAGCTAGAAGTTTCTACTGAAATCAGAAAACCAGTGGATAAGCAGGTCTGTGTAAGCAGAGACTTTCTGTAGATGGAGGGTATGACTGGGAGGATGAGGAGTCCTGAGAGCCTGCAAGCAGCTGGGGTAACCTGGGGGCTTCGTGACTGGGCTCCTCTGTATTACCCACGAGAACGGATTCACCCATGGCCCTCCCTGGGGAGGTCTTTAGCAGGCTGACTATAAGCTTTCTCCTTAGATCACTGGGCACTATTTTAGCCCCACTGAAGACCTCTAACTCACCCCGTTCATCCCCAACAATAACTCATGGAAGAGGACACAGTCCTCTGGTTCCACATACCAGGGAAGGGAGGCTGGTATGGTGGATGGGTTTCTCCAGTTTGTCCAGTGGAACCAAAGTAAAAACAGAACAAAACCACAGTAACACTGGATGGGGATGGACGTGGAAGTCTGGTGACAGGTTCTAACCCAGCTCTGCCAGCCCGAGCCAGCCAGCACCTAGAAAGTTCTTTGCTGAGGACGAGAGGCAGGTGCCAGGGAAGCAGATAAGAGTCTACCCAGATAGACTGATTCTTACCCTTGCTCACCTTTCAAGTTGGCCACATTGGATGAAAAGCTGAAGTCTTACCCGAGTAGAGAGACTGCTGTGATAAAGGAGCATGGGGGGAGGGTTCACGGTGTGAGTTCCCTGGGTGGGCAACTCCTTCCACCTGAGCCAAGAGGAGCATCCCCAGAAGGCTGCATTAGCTCTGTACCTCCAACCAACCCAAGGGAGAGCGTCAATCAACACACTGGTCAAATCTGCCATGGTTTGCCTCGGTTAACTTCCAATCTTTTCCTCTCCCCTCCGAAGTGCCAGACCCTCCCTGCACAGGACTGAGTCCGGGTATGTGGCCGGCCGGCCGTGCATGCTGCAGCTGGGTGATCGCTGTGATTCTCGGTGTGATCTGGGCCTCTGAGACTTCCAGCTCATCCTCTCTGCTTCTCTGTGCTGTCACTCTGACTCCTGGCCCCCTCCTCACTGTGTCTTACCCTCAAGTCACTCTCTGATTCAAACATGAGCTGCCAATCAAATGCTCCTCTAATGAAAGACCTAATCACTTTATAGTACTTTATACATTCAAAGAGCCTATCCAAGACCTTCTGTTGGCCAGGGTGGGAAAGCAGTGCCTAAAAACTAGGCCAAAGCCAATATATGGAGGTTGGGTGACCAGCCAGTTGACCTTGGCAATGGACCCTGGCTGTTTGGGACTGCTTAGGACTGTGCAATAGAACTTGAGGTCAAAGCTGATAAAGAGGCATCTCAATGGGCCTTGAATCCAGCAAGGCAAAATGGAGTAAGTTTTTATTATGTAGCCCAGGGTTTCTCAAAGTGTGGTTCATGGACCACATATCAATACATCAGCATAAGCTAGAGGTGTTTGGTAAAAAATTCAGATTCCTGGGCCAAACTCCAGACTGAAGCAGACTCTGAAGCTTGGGCTCAAAAAGAGTATACATTTGAAACAAGCTCTTCAGATGATGCTGGTGCAAGTTTGAGAACCCCTGCTGGATAATCACTACAATTTGCAAATGGCCCCTGTGAGTACTCCAGCCAGTCCTGCTCAGCCAGAGACCAGAACTTGAGAACAGAGGCGGGGAAGTTACACCTTTCTGTGGATGACCCTGCAGCTGTCACCTGACGGCACACATGGGGATGAGAAGAAGGGAAGGGAGGGTTGTAACGTGTGTGCATTACCCCTCCCCAGGCATCGTCCTTTCCGTGGCCTTGGCTTGTGGTCTTGGCATCTGTATTGTCCTGGCAGTATCCATTTGGCTTTTCAGAAGGAGAAAGAGGTGAGCTGGTTTGGGTTTGAAATGGGAGTGGGTGGCTCTGTGTCCATGAGAATTGATCTGTCTGGGAAGGCAGGGTGCATGATGAGGAGCCGTGCCACCTGTACCAGCTTATCCTTGGAGTGCCATCTCCCAAACACCACCGATTGAGGCCTTGGCGTGAGAGGCTGATGCTGGCAGATCACGGTGCTCAGGGCTGGAGGTGTGTCTGCCAGCTTGGCTCCCACTGCCAAGACCTTGGACAAGTCTCTTGATTTCAGAGGGGAGGTCCCATGTGCCTAAACACAAGCACCAAGACTGCTTCTTTCTAAGATCTTTTCATCCAGTTTTTCTTCTCTAAATCCAAAAATAAAATTGAGGAAAATTTTTATTTCTCATTCACATTTAATGCCCTTTGCTCATGTTCTTATTGCTTAAAATAACCTATTTTTCCTGGTATGAAAAAACATAAAAGGTTGTCAGAAACCCTGTTGGAATCAGAGATCTGAAGCAGCATGTTAATGAGATCTTCGTCAAAATGCAGGTCTAGTATCATCAAATGTTGAAAGAGAACAGTTGAAAAATGAACAGGTTCCATTTTGGTTAGCAGTTACTGGGGGGCATTTTATCCCAAAACCAATGGAACTTGAGAAAGGTTTCCAAGAGAAGAGTTTGACTTGCCTCATTCTATAGCTGAGTCAGGCTGTTCTTGCCTCTCTTTCCTCTTTGACTAACAAAATTCGTATGTTCTTGTTGCTCCAGTAGCCAAAAAGGTGCCAACAAAGGAGTCATCTACAAACCAGCCATCAAGCAGGAGACTGAGGCCCATGCCTGAGGCCCTGGCATGCCCAGGCACATCCAAGGGAGGACTTGGCTTTGGACGCAAACTGCTGTGGCTCCTTGGACACTTGACATACCTGAGGGTTTTCTGGAGTTCAACCCACAAACACCTTAGACCCTTGGGGGACCCTACCATCCTGCTGTCATGCCATCACCTCCAGTGGGAGTGTGGATGGGAAGAACTCACCAAGAAGGCGGGAACTCTAAGCTGTCTGCTTCATGTGTGTGGCCTTTCAGTGGTCTGGATTCTGGGGGCACAAACTGTATTGCCTGCTGGGGCTGTTACTGGCTGGAAAACACTTTGATCCAGGGGTTCACGTGAGTGTGGTTTCAAGTGTCTGGGAATCTGCTTCTTGTCCATGCTTACAGACGAGAACGTGCGGTCTCTGCTGAAGCTTTGTTTTTGAGGCTCCATTTCTTTCCTCAGAGAAGGGCTTGTTCAATTTCCTTCTGCTATGACAAAACCTTTAGTCTGACCTTACAATTGAGGGTTGTGGGGTGGGGGGTGGGGAACAGGAAGGGTCAAGGTGTCAGAGACAAAAAGAAAACAAGAAATATTCTTTGCAGTACAGTAAGCCACTTTCCAAGTCCTGTCCTTCAGATCAGATGCACTAACTAAACAGACCTTAGCGAGAGAGAAGACACATAAGATCTGGAAAAGTCTTACTTTGAAATCATATTGGAGAGCTTTCCTTGGTGGTTCAGTGGTTAGGGTCCTCCTTGAAATGCAGCAGACATGCGTTCGAGCCCTGCTCAGGGAACTAGGATCCCACATGCCTAGGGCCAGCGAAGCCTTCATACTGCAACTACTGAGTCTTCTTGCCACGCAAGGAAAGATCCTGCATGATGTGATGAAGATCCCACGTGCTACAACTAGGACCTGACACAGCCAAATAAATTAATAAATATTTTAAAAAGAAGAAAAGAAATCATATTAGAATCAGAAGTTGCATGTGAAGCTGTGAAGTGTGAGGAGGATGGAATATTAAGCCCAAGCCAACCTCCTGTCAGGGGCATCTTTCTGTTTTGTACTCTACAGATTTTATAAATAATTAGGCTGTTCCTTGAAAACGTGTTATTGCCTTCTCTCTCCTAGAGGAGACATGAATTCTGAGATGACCTCAGCTGCTTTTGTATATAGAGGAAACAGAAGCAAAATGGTTGAAGATCTTTGTCTCTTTTGCCCAAATTTCCTTTCTGCTGCCTTTGCGGTGTCCCTGCTGTCAATCTTGAATTGGGACCTACCTACTTCTCTGACTTGAAGGATTTCGAGTCATGGCTGAATTACAATATATTTTCAAACTATGAAAATGGGAAGTTACTTGTGCAGGGGCTGGCATCATGGTATTCAGGGGCCAGAAATAATGGAATGTTAACAAAGATCCTTCATGGTCTTCCCTGCCAAGTGACAAAGACAGTTTCTGAGACAACTTAACTCCTTCATTCTCCTCCCATCGACCAAAGAGCCCTGTGGAGATCAGTCTGTTCCGTGACTGAGGAGGAGACCCCCACCAACCTCTCCTGGCTGGAACCTTGCAGTTCACAGAGAACCTTATGGTTCTCACTCTCACTGTGACAGCATGGGGTGCTCTCTTGAGCACGTCTAAAGTGAGGTTTTGGAAGTGAGGTTAAAAGCATTACTGTTGGCAAAGCAACAGTGGTTTGCAGTTCCCTCTCTAGGTGACAGGTTTCTTTAGCATGTCTTTTTCCCTCTCCTTCTCCCTCTGAGAAATCACCCTTGTCTACTGTCATAACTTGTAGTAGTGATGCTAGGCAGAGTTACAGGGGACTCAATGGAGACTCAAGACATTTGTGTCCACATGAGATGCCTGACTCCCCTGGAGCCTGGCATGGCATCCGGCCTTGCCATCAGCATGCCGGCCTGATGCTGATCACATGGCAGCAGGGACAGCCCTCAGGGCTGAGCAGTGGGAGTCAGATGATGCTTTCCTGGCCTCCGCCCACAGCCGCCGATCAGAAGCCGACAGAAACCACTCCAGGGCCGTGGGGCTGTATTTCAAAGAGCTTTCTACAGCTTTTTTGGACACATTCTGTGAGAGAACAGAGAAGTCACTGTACCTAGCACAATGGCTGCTGATAAAAACGGAGAGTTATGGGGGTGGTGAAAACAGCGACACATCTCCTGCTTCCCCTGCTTCCCCTGCTCGGCACAGCACAGGCTCTGGGACCTCCTGGCTCACATAAAGCAAAGCCAGGCAGAGGGCGCCAGGAATCAGCACTGTCGCCCTCCCTGCTAATCCGCGTGGGACTCCTGAAGACCTAGCCCTGCAATGGGGAAGCCTTCCCTCAGGTTCTCCCTCCCTCTCTGACACCAGCTGCCTCTACAGGAAAGAGGTGCGGTGGTACTGATGCTACTCTGCCTCCCACTCACCCTGGGAGGGCCTGGCACTGTGCTGGGCACACAGCAGGTGGAGGGGATAAAACCAGGCCCCGGCTGCGGCGGAGACGCAGGCAAGGCTCTGGCTTCTTTGCCTCTCTGTAGTGGGAGGTCTTCAGTCCCTCTGCTCTGTTCTTTAGTGTCAAATGATGATGATAACAATAAAAACCTGTACCTGTTTCCTTAACAGACATGCTAGGACTTTGCTGTGTTGACTCTTGATCCCATTATTGGTTCCACCTTAAAGTCTCCTCCCCCTCACTCAGCTCCCTGAAGGCCTCCTCCTGGCCCTTGGGAAGCCCCAGGGATGGGCACCACCTCTGTCCCTGTGGACCACTGGCCACCGTGATGATGGTCCGTTTAGGACTTCTGTATTTTTTGTAAGAATGACTGTAATGAAGACATACAAATATGAGAAATTATAAATAAAATGTTTTTTTCAGATCAGACTTGTTTTTGGAAGTGAGATTAAAAGTATTACTATTGGCAAAGCAATAGTAGTTTGCAGTTCTCTGTCTATGGTGATAGGGAACAAGTCAGGATGAATAATGATGTCATTTGCAGCCAGGTCATAGAACCCAGCTCCAAAGGAAAACACATGGATGCCCTGAAGCATTTTACCAAGGATGCAGGCCTCCGATGTGTGCAGCCCTGGTCACACAGGCACACTTAGAGGAGCTTGGATGTCTAGAGTAATCAGGGACTGCCTGGCTCAGGGAGAAGGGGGTATCTGAGCTGAGCCTTGAAGAATAAGTCATATTTGAACAGATGAATATAAAAGAAGGAGCCAGGGGACTTCCCTGGTGGTCCAGTGGCTAAGATTCCACACTTCTGATGCAGGGGACCTGGGTTTGATCCCTGGTCAGGGAACTAGATCCCACATGCTGCAATTAAGAGTTCGCATGCCACCACTAAAGATCCCACATGCTGCAATGAAGATGGAAGATCCTGTGTGCCACAACTAAGACCCGGCACAGCCAAATAGATAAATTTTTTTAAGTACTGGAAAAAAAAAAAAAAAGAGAGAGGAGTCATTCCTAACCAAAGTGACTGAATACAGGGAATGGGTCTCAAGTGTCTTTTTACTTTAGTAGGTATTGTACTAGCAGGTTGGTAACATCTCTTGGTTGCCTGACTGTTACCTTATTTTGGACTCTTCTTGCTGTCCCCCTTCATATAATCTTTTGTCTAAATCCAGATTTCACATTCTGGTTTGCTAAAGGAAGCAGTTCTATAAAAGTTACAAGTGGGCACCATCACTGTTTGAGTTATTAAAAAAGCTTTGGATTTTCACTTCAGTTGCCCTAGGACCAAGACAGGTAAACTGTTCAAGGATAACTCTGCTCCAGTAGGAGATAAAGCAGTGAGTCCAGCTTTGGAACAGAAACATTACTAACCTCTCCAGGCCCTGATGGTGTCTTCAGTTGGAACATAAGGATTCCTTGGTTCCTCCCCTCTGTCATCCTTGCTGGTGTCACAGCCATTTGCAGGGATGAGGCCAGAGGGGAGTGAGGCACAGAGCTCCAGCCTAACACCCATCCCTTACACTTGCTCCCATCCCACTGGGATGGGAGTAGGGATGGGGGAGGTTGGAGGAAGCACTTTCTGGAGCAAGAAACGAGCAACAGAACGTATCTCCCTTCTCTCCACTGCCTTTCTCTCCATTCCCTGAACGCAAGGTGCATCTGGGCTGATGCTGAAAGAGGTTGTGTCGATGAAAGCCATGGATGGTGAGGAGATTCAATCCTCCTTCAGCTTGCCCATTACCGCCTCATCTAAATTCAGCTAAATGGACAATCCAGGGCCCAGAGTCCAACAGAAATATGATAAAATATAGTGTGATATGTGAAATTTTAAAGTTCTAGTAGCCATGCCAAAAAAAAAAAGCTCCCACAAAAACCAGTGACACTTTCATAATATATTTTATGTAAACTAGTGGATTCAAAATACTATCATTTCAACATGTATTTTGATGTGATTTTCATTCATTTTTCCCTAACATCTTTGAAATTTGGTGTGTATTTTATACTTACAGCTCATCTCCATTCAAATGCTAAATTTTCACTGAAAATTCCTGATCTATATTTAGATTTCATAAAAGTTTACAGTTGAGAAAGTGTGTTTAGGGACTTCCCTGGCAGTTCAGTGGTTAGGCTTTGCCTCTCACTGCAGGGAGTGCGGGTTCAATCCCTGGTCTAGGAGCTAAGATCCCACATGCCTCGTGACGAAAATACCAAAAACATGAAACAGAAGCAATACAGAAACAAAATTCAACAAAGACTTTAAAAATGGTCCACATTAAAAAACTCAAAAAAAAAAGCATATAAACATATTCAAGTTGCTCAAACATAAAATTTTCCAAATAACTGAATCAATTATCAGCTTTTACATTTAAATTTATTAAAATAAAATAAATGGAGTTTCTCAGTTTCAATAGCCACATTCTAAGCACTCAGCAGCCACACCCCGCCAGTGGCTGGTTCAGCCACTGTGCAGATATGTGCAGATATGGAACCCTAGCCGCTTCTGACAGATGCTTTGGAAGGGTTAGACCTAGATGACTGTCACATAAAATAAATCTGGAAGAAAGCCCTGGAAGGTGAAGACGGGGGACAGGAGACAGAGGATGGGGAAATCCAGGGAGGTGGACTGGGAGGACAGGAGAAAAGAGGGAAGGCAGGAAATCAGGCCAGCAGACATTAGGCATGGCTCTCCTTCTCCTTGTCCCTCTTCTGCTTCTGGGGGTCCCCAGCCCTCCCTGCCCTGGCCACGCCTCTCAGCCACACCCTGGGGTCCAGGTGCTCAACAGTGACATGGCCTTTGGCTTCCCTGCCTTTGAGGAAGGTTAGGCCAAGGGCAGAGGGCATCTGGTTAACTTCCGGGGACCTCGCTGAAGGACCCTGGCCAGGCGCAGGACCTCTCTCCCCATCTCCTTGGAGTCCTAACATTGACTCATGGGACAAGGTGTCTCTTCTCCTCCAGAGCCTGACATCCTGAGGGGGGCGAATGCCTGAAACCCATGTCTCTTGACTTGTTAGCTATGCCCTATCCCTCACGTGAGGAGTCACCTTCCTTCAAGGTGTGGGGAGAAGCTTGAGACCCACTTACAAGAGAAAACGATACCTCCAGGGCCGCCTGCCAGGCAGCAGCAGTGCCACCTGGGCAGTGGGGGGTCATTGTGGCGTCACCATGCACGTCCACATTGGACACCATCCTCTGGCTCAGATTCAACAGTCGCAAGGTATAGGGGAAGGGGTGAGGCCCAGACAACGCCACGGAGGTGAGTCCCCACACCCCACCCGTGCCCTTTCACTACAGAATGACTGGACAGAAACAAGGGTCAGAGTGCTTTGTGGTACAGAATTATTCACCATAAAAAAATTATTGCAGGTCAGCATAGCATCGAGACTGCAGTCAACCAGGGACTCAGTAATGCCTCCTGCCGGTACACTCCTGACTGTGTCAGTGCATCTTCACGCCCTTACCCAACAACCCAGGGAAAGAGAAAGCCCTGCCCCGATCTTATAAGTGGAAAACAAAATAAGGGCTGGTGCTCCGGGCTGAGTCATGGCCACAAAACTCCTTAAGTGTAGGATCTTCAATGACAGGGCAAGGTCCACCCTCCACAGCTCCAGCGACACAGAACCACCTTCATGTAACAGAATTTACCATGCTTATCACAATCACACCACAACCTCATAAAACCCCACACGATAAAGACACTAAAGGCCTTTGTGAGAACAATTTCTGTTCTCACAGTCAACCACAACCCCCTGCCTCCAGCCTGCTTTGTAACGTTAAACTCTAGCATCTGCTCAGAAAAAGTATGACCAAGTTTGACCACTACTGCTAGCAGACAACGGAGTCAGCTTAACTCTGGGGATGTTCCCTTCACCTCTAATTCAGCAAACCAAATTTCCCAAGGACACATTCACTGAACTTTCTCCTTTCCTAAAGCTGAACTGGAGATAAGGAATAAATACACACACACATATAAACACATAAACACACACATATATAAATTCCATTTGTATAAAATTCTAAAAAATGCAAACTATAGTGACAGAAACCCCAGATCAGCGGTTGATTGGGGATGAGGTGGGAGATGAAGGGATTACAAAGGATATGAAAAATTGTTGAGATGATGGAAATGTATGCTATCTTGATGGTGCTAATGGTTTCTCTACATATATCAAGACTGCTCAAATTTTATACTTTGACTAGGTGCAATTTATCTTACATAGATTATACCTCCATAAAGCCATAAAACAGAAGGAGAAGAAAAACCCCATAGAGCTAAATAACATCCTGCCCCAACCTGGCACTTCCACTCAGAGCTTATCCCCCTGGTGCATCAAGAAGATGCCTGGCCAGGCCTGGAGCACATCTCTGGGACTCGTCCTGCTGGCGGGAGCCCAGGAGAGAGCGTGATCTCTACTCACATGGCCACTGTGACCTCTCCACACTGTAAGTCAAAGTCATTCTTTCTGCCTGAGTTCACTCATTTCAAACATTAACTTATAATTACCTGCAATGAAGACAACAGACACAGGGCCTACGAGTGCAAGGGCACCCTGAGACCTCTATAGCAACTTTGTGCCAATGGTGACAGTCAACCAGCTTCTCTGAAACAAGCAAAGACTCTTCTGGTGAGGCAGGTAACATAACCAGTTAGTTCATCTGTTGAAACTAGTGTCCCAAGCTACCTAGACATCCAACAACAGGTCTCATGCATCTTGATTTCACTGCTTCTCAACCATTCAACACATACCCATTTGAAAAGTTTTCCTGGATATGGTACATCCTTTTCATGTAGAACAAACATGGTCAGGAGCTCATCACTCCCTCTGAGCCACTGGGTAAAATCTGGATTAATCTTATGTGATACAATAAGAAATAGGTACGTGGGTTTTATCTTCAGTTCCTGGCACAGAGATCCTAAATGTTATTTCTAAGAAGCCCCTTTAAGCCATATCTCAGCTGATGCTAAAGAGGTGATGAAGGACTTGCCTTGTGGTCCAGTGGTTAAAAATCTGCCTGTTAAGGCAGGGGACGTGGGTCCGATCCCTGATCTGGAAACAGTCCACATGTTGTGGGGCAACTAAACCCATGTGCTGCAACTACTGAGTCTGAGTCTGTGCACCATGAACACTGAAGTCCATGGACCTAAAGACTGTGCTTGCAACAAAAGAAGCCACCTCAATGAGAAGCCTGCACCCCACAATTAGAAAGTAGCCTCTGCTTGCTGCAACTAGAGAAAGCCCAAGTGCAGCAATGCAGACCCAGTGCAGTCAAAATTAAATAAATGATAATTAAAAAAAAAAAAATGAGGTGATGAAGTTTGGAGGATGGGGGCTGTTTGCCAGAGGAAATAACCACATGACTACAGGGCTGGAACTTTCAGCCCCAACGCTAACCCCTAGGAAGGGGAGAGTGGCTGGGAATTGAGCTCAATCACCAATGGGGATGATTCAATCAATCTTATCTGCATAGTGGGACCGCCACAAAAACTCTAAACAACGAAGTTCAGAGTGCTTCCAATGGCCGTGCTAGGATAGGGGTGCACCCACAGAGGACATGGAAGCTCTGCGTCCTTTCTCCATACCTTGACCTACGGACCTCTTTATCTGGCTGTTCATCTGTATCCCTTGTAATATTCTTTATGACAAACTGGCAAATGTAAGTAAATGTTTACCTGAGTTTTGTGAGCTGTTCAAGCAAAATATCAGACCTGAGGAGTCATGGGAACTTGAAACTGATGACTAAAGTGGGGGCAGGCTTGTGGGATTGAGCCCTCAGCCTTTGGCATCTGCAGTATCTTCAGACAGTTAATGTGAGAACTGAGTTGTTAATAAATTGTAGAACATTTAGTTGGTGTCCACCAAGAACTAGAGAATTGCTTGGTGTGGAGAAACCTACAGGTTTGTCAAAAGTGTTAGAAGTAAAGGAAACAGTATTTTCCTTTATCTCTATTCTATCATTCAAAGTAACTTCCAGCTGACTTTCTTTCTCATACTTCCTTATTCAATAGCAAAGATTTAATGAGGAACCTCTGTCTGCTTTAACACAGATTAAGTGATGGTGATTCAACCATGGCTTAGATACAGTACCTGTATTCAATGATAATTAACATCACGATCTTATTTGAGGAGACAGACAGAAACCATTAACTATATTATATAAAAGAGTTGTGTGAAAAGATGCTACATGTCTTATCAACAAAAGACTAAACAAACTGTATATCCCTAAGATGGAATACCATTCAGCAAAAAGTTACAACTTACTGATATACCCCAAAACATGAATCTCAGAAAATTACCTTGAGGAAAGAAGTCATATACAAAAGAGTATCCTTTGTGTTATTCCATTTATATGAAGTTCAAAAGTAAAACTAATGTACAGTGACAGAAGCTGGAAACAGCCATTGCTTCTGTGGAAGCCACTGCCTCTAGTAAGGAAGGGAGGGAACCACCTGAGGAACAGTAAACATTACGCAGTTTCACTGGGGTGGTGGTTAGACAGGCGGACACATTTTCAAGACTCATCCAATTGTACACTTCTAAGATCTGTGCATTTTTCTGTATGTACATTATTCCTGGATTTAAAATATATATATATATATATATATATATATATATATATTTACATGAATGTTAAGAAATCACAGTGGAAAAAGTCACTTGTTTTTCTGAGTCTAATCAGGAAACACCATGTTTTCTGGTTGGAGCTAAAAACAAGAAAAAAGATGTGGAGGTTTGAGAGTCCCTGGTGCATAGTAAGCATAGGTTTCAGGGACGTGTTTGAGAATGCCTGGGAAGAGAGGAGAGGGAATGGTGGGAGGCAGGACAGTAACTGGGATCAGAGTGTGAAAGGCCTTGTATCATATATTTTATGATACATAAAATATCATATACTTTCTTTTTTTTGATAATACCTTCTTTTTTTTCAATTTTATTTATTTGATTAAAAAAAATTTTTTTTGGCCATGCCATAAGGCATGGGGATCTTAATTCCCTGACTAGCGATCGAACCCACGTCCCTGCATTGGAAGTGTGGAGTCTTAACATACTAGACTGACAGGAAAGTCCCCATATATACTTTCTAATAAGGACAACAAAAAAATCACAGAAGTGCTTAGATTATGTTTTGGCCGATTCTGTAAATAATATCTACTCATTCTTTAAACATACAAGTATTTAATTATGTAGAAAAAAAAAATTGGCTGCACATCAAGACACGTGGGATTTTAGTTCCCTGATCAGGGATCAAACTTGTGCCCCCTGCATTGGAAGGCAAAGTCTTAACCACTGAACCTCCAGGGAAATCCCCTAATTATGTATAAAGCCAAAAAGTCTCCCATAATCTTAACTCTCAAAATAGTCATAGCTAACAATTTTTTTTTTTTTTTTTGCCATTCCATGTGGTTTGTGGGATCTTAGTTCCCCAGTCAGTGATGGAACTCACGTCCTTGGAAGCGAGCGCGCAGAGCTCTAAGCACTGGACCACCAGGAAATTTCCACTAATAATTTAATCTTTCCACAATTAATATATGTTTGTGTGTGAAACATTCATCTTCAAATATTTAATAAATAGATCTCACCTGCTTTAACTATTGTATGCTTGGTATCTAGGACAATGTCTGGCATATTAAAATACTGAATGGAAAAATGGTTTATACCTTGCTTTTGTTTTCTAGCATATTCCAAATATCCTCATTCTTTTTAAATGGTTGAAAAGTGTTCTGCAATTGGAGGCAAAGCTCTATTGACAGACATTACAAATTCTTTACAGTTACAAGACTATTACAGATGCTTATGTACCTGGATCTATTTCTGGAGGATAAATTCCTAGAAAAGGAATTGCTGGCTCAAAAACTGCACATCTCATGGACTCTAGAAAGATGGTTCTGATACACCTATTTGCAGGGCAGCAGTGGAGATGCAGACATAGGGAATAGATCTGCGGACATGGTGGGGGAAGGAGAGGGGAGGACGAACGGAGAGAGAGGACGAATGAGGAGAGTGGCATGGAGACACACACACACCATATGGAAAATAGACAGCCAGTGGGGACTTGCTGTGACGCGGGGAACTCAGCCCGGTGCTCTGGGACAACCTACAGGGGTGGGATGGGGATGGGAGAGAGGTGCAAGAAGGAGGGGACCTATGTACACCTGTGGCTAATGCTTGTTGATGTATGGCAGAAACCAGCACAGTATTGTAAAGCAATTATTTTCCAATACAATTTTTTTAAAGACAATAAACTAACAATTTAAAAACACACATCTCAAAATCTTATCAATATTTTATAAATTTTGCTAAATTACCACCCAAAAGGATTGTACTGGTTTGTTCGCTGACAACAAGCTGTTCCAACCTTATCCTCAACAATTCTTTATTTTACGGAGATTGACATACAGCATTCTATAAACATAAGGTATGGGTATAATGACATGACTTACATACATCATGAAAATGATTATCACAATATGTTTAATGAACATCTATTATCTCATACAGATACAAAATTAAAGAAACTGAAAAAAATTTGTGTGTGATGAGAACTCTTAGGATTTGCTCTCTTAACCTTCACATATAACATATAGGAATGTTAATTATTGGAGAAGGAAACGGCAACCCACTCCAGAACTCTTGCCTGGAAAACTCCATAGACAGAGGAACCTGGAGGGCTACAGTCCATGACATCACAAGAGTCACACATGACTTAGCAACTAAACGACCACCATCACCAGTGTTAATTTATCATGTTGTACATCATATCCCTAGTACTTATTTAACTTATAACTGAAAGTCATAGTAGTTATGACTGCTTTATTCAATTTCCCCTCCCCCTACTCCCCACCTCTGATAACCATATATCTGATCTTTTTCCATTTGTTTGTATGTTTGTTTGTTTATTTCTCAAGTATAACTGACCTATAACACTATGCCAGTTCTTGTTACATAATGTAGTGATTTGGTATTTCTATATAATTCAAAATTATCACCACAATAAATCTAGTTACAAAGTGTCACCATCCAAAGATACTACAGTTATTGACTATATTCCTCACACTGTACGTCTCATACCCATGACTCATTTATTTTGCAACTGGAAGCTTGTACCTCTTAAATCTCCCTCACCTATTTCTTTCCTCTCCCCACCCCTTCCTCTAGTAACCACCTGTTTTGTTCTCTGTATCTATAACTCTGTTTCTGTTATGTTTGTTTTTAAAATTTCACATATAAGTGAAATCATACAGTATTTGTCTTTCCTTGCTGACATTTCACAAAGTTTAATACCCTCATGTTGTTGAAAATGGCAAAATTTCATTCTTTTTATGGCTGAGTAATATTCCATGGTATTTTATACACACACACACACACACACACACACATATAAATATATTGGGTTTCCCTTGTGGCTCAGCTCGTAAAGAATCCACCTGCAATGCTGGAGACCTGGGTTCGATTCCCATTTGGGAGGGTCCCCTGGAGAAGGGAAAGGTTACCCACTCCAGTGTTCTGGCCTGGAGAATTCCATGGACTGTATAGTCCATGGGGTGCAAAGAGTCGGACATGACTGAATGACTTTCACTTCATATAAATATATATAGCACATCTTCTTTACCCACTTACCTATCGATAGGCACACTTGGATTGCTCTCATATCTTGGCTATTGTAAATGCTGCAATGAACACAGGGTGCATGTATTTTTTTTAATTAATGTTTTTGTTTTCTTTGGATAAAGACCAATGGGTGGAACTGCTGGATCATACAGCAGTTCTATTCTTAATTTTATGAGGAACCTCCATAGTGTTTTCCATAGTGACTGAATCAACTTACATTCTCATCAACAGTCCAGAAGGGTTGGCTTTTCACTACATCCTTGCCATTACTTGTTATTTGCAGCCTTTCTGATGATACCATCTGACAGCAGTGAGGTGATATCTCAGTGTAGTTTTGATTTGCATTTCCTTGATGATTAGTGATGTGGAAGACCTTTTCATGTGCCTGTTGGCCAATTAAATGTCTTCTTTGGAAAAATGTCTTTTCAGATCCTCTGGTTATTTTTTAATTGGATTGTTTGTGGGTTTTCTTTTTTTTTAATGTTGAGTTTTATGAGTTCCTTATATATTTTGTATTATTAACCCTTTATCAGATATATTATTTGCAAATATCTTCTCCCATTTAGTAAGTGGCCTTTTCATTTTGATGACAGTTTCTTCTGCTGTGCAAAAAGCTTTTCACTTTGATGTGGTCCCATTTATTTTTGCTTGTTTTCCTTGAGACATATTCAAAAAAATATTACTAAAACTAATACCAGAGTACTGCCTATGCTTTCTTCTAGAAGTTCTATGGTTTTATGTGTCTGTTTTTTATGCCAATACTATAATGTTTTGATAACTACAGCTTTATAACATATCTTTTTTGGTAGAATTCTTCAGTGAAGCCTTCTAGGAATTTCTTTACGTAAACTACAAATTCAGAGTCTTTAATACCCATAGGGAATTTCTGGTTAGCTCCAATATATAAAAAGCTTGAAAGCCGTCACTCCCACACTTAGGGTAATAAAATTCTAAAAGTGAAAATCAGTATTTTTCTCACCCTCATTAGAAAAATTAAGGTCTAAGGACAAGTTATCATCCTGAAATCTGGCGAGACGAGTGAATCCAGAGAGTCACAGCTGAGATTTGCTTACATAGAGCAAAAGCTGGTGGAACCATAAACTGGTAGGAACACTTAGATGCTAATTTTGACAAACTGCTTGAGTCTGAGTATGGAACAGCATAAAAGTAAGAAATTCCTAAGACTAGGAATTGTGGTATTGGCATAAAAAACAGTCTTAACAGCCCCACACTTTTGAGGGCTTTACCTCCAGGAAGTCCACCAAATTCTCAGTGAAGAGCCCTCTATGGCTTTGGCAGGGAAAGAGTAAGGATAATCGTACTACAATATGCCCAGAGTGTTCTCCATAACAAAGGCCTACTCTCCAGGGGAAAAACCAACCAAACAAACAAAATAGTACAAGAGCTTTATCCCACCTGGAAGAAGGGCATTTCTCCCACTCCAGCCCCACCTAGCCTTCCTACCTCACCTAAGGGGAGGAAAAGAGCTAAGAGACATTAAGGGATGTAGGCTCACCAAAAAACAGATTTAGTCTTAAGATTATGGGACATCTTCTCTTCCACACCAACCTTACTGTCAACCAACAGGGCTCCAATACAAAAACAGTGGATTACAGCTCAAAGAGCTGCAAGATATGGACTCTCTTTGAGAAGGAGCACATGGGAAAGTCCAAAGTCAAGAGGGGAGACAAAAGCAAGGGCACTAGAAGGATCTGAAGCCTCTGGTGCTTAGAATTGCAGCAAACTTTAAACATAGTCCAACTCTTGCTCGGACTGACACAAAACTTATATTAAAGGCCTATTTACTTCAGTTACTATTACCCAATACATATGTCCAGCTTTCAATCAATAATTACAAGGCACATTAAGCGGCAAGAAAAAACACAGTCTATAGAGATATAGGGATATTCAGATTTTCTAGTCCTTCTTGAGTAAGTTTTTATTTAATTAAAATTTTTTTTTTCTTTAAATTTTGTCTGTACAAGCTCTTCCTTGAGGCATGAGGACTTTCTCTAGTTGCAGAGCATGGCCTCAAGAGTATGCAGACTCAGTAGTTGTGGAAGGCAGGCTTAGATGCCCCGAGGCACATGGGATCTTAGTTCCCCAACCAGGGATCAAACCCAAGCTCCCTGTATTGGAAGGTGGATTGCCAACCACTGGACCACCAGGCAAGTCCCTTGAGTGAGCTTTATTAAAATGGAATTTGTCTACTTCATTTAAAATTTTAATTTATTGCCTTTAAGTTCTTCATAATATTCCCTTTTTATTTAATAATGTAGACGCTGTGGCGACATCTTCACTTATTACTGATATTCATATTTTGTACCCTCTCTTTTCTCCTTATCAATCTGGACACAGTTTTACCAACCATATTGATTTTCTCAAAGAACCAGATTTTCATTTTATTGATTTCTCCACTGTTTTTCTGCTTTCTATCTGACTTCCTTTCTTCTGCTTATTTTAGCTTTAGTTTGCTCCCCTGCCTCTAAAAACTTTTTTTCCAGCCACACCTCTTGGCATGTGGGATCTTAGTTCCCTGACCAATGATCAAACCCACGCTCCCTACATTGGAAGTGCAGAGACTTAACCACTGGACTGCCAGGGAAGTCCCTCCTCTCTTTCTAAAGTAAAAGTTTAAGTTCTTGTTTTTAAACATTTTAACTGATCTAATATAACATTTAATGCTGAAAATGTCCCACTGCATTCTCTCCTCAGGGACTCTACTTTGGCAATTATCCCCTCCACTACATCAATTTTTCCCTTTCCACTGAATCATCCCCATCTTCTTACTAACATGCTATTACGGTACAATATTATAGGAAAAAAAAAACAGAAGAATGCGCTCTCCTACTCCCACATCCTTCTCGGGCTATCATCCAATTCCCCTATTATAATTATATGGTTATCTGTATTCTATATGCTGTGGCTACTTCCTTATCTCCTAATCTCTATAATCCACTCCATTTAGGTATTCACCCCTACACTGAAATTACTTTTATCAAAGTCACCAGAAAATTTCATCTCTCCATATGCAAAGATCAATTCTTATTGTTAGTTAGAATTCTCATGTTAGTCATTGCTCAGCAGCATTTAACATACATCCCCCTAGCTCCCAGGCCACCATGCCCTCCTGGTTTTTCTTCTTTCCTCAGTGATCACCCCACCTCTACCTGTCAATTGGAGAGCACCCAGAGTTCAGCCCACAGTCCCACCTTTTCCTCTGATATACATCCAGGTACCCTTCTTCATGTCTAAAACTTTATCTTATATATTCAAGCTATTCTATGTCATTTCCTAATCTGTAGTGCATTTTGCAGCTGCCTTATATATTCTCTAAAAACAGTGATCTTCATCATCTTGTTCTTTTCTACCCTTTTAAAGTCTCCTCTCTCTTACACACACCCACACAATAAAGTATCTGATACAATGTTCTGTGCATGGTGAGCCATGATTAAACACTGTAGATTCCATCTCTAATTTTGCTCAAGCACAGAAAATATGTATAGATTTACTATTAGGTAGAAGCAGGATTTACAGTGACCCACACTTAAGCAACAAGTGAGTCAGTCAGTTCAGTCACTCACAATGAGTACCACCTACTAATTATTGAATGTTAAAGCCAGGGCTCATAATCTATTGTCATCCCCTTAGAATGCGTCAAATCCCCAATTCTTCTACTGAGGCTGAGACC
Organism: Cervus canadensis; assembly: GCF_019320065.1. Lineage (NCBI taxonomy): Eukaryota > Metazoa > Chordata > Mammalia > Artiodactyla > Cervidae > Cervus > Cervus canadensis. The sequence goes on from NC_057391.1 coordinate 43,245,897, forward strand.
ATAAGCCTGGAGCGGTTCCTTCACTCAGCATTTTCAATGAGGCAAAGGTAAAACACGTAGTTCTTTCCATTGGACGTTTCTTATGTGTTGAGGCTGGTCACAGGGAAATCCCTGTTCCAACTAAATATCAAACAAAGAATAATTAAACTAGAGCCACAGTTTCAGTGCAGAAGGAACAGAGAAATTGTACATGAATTTGGGCTATTATCTGAGGAAAGCCTACCTTTTCTCTTACAAGTTATGTTTTTGTTACTTTTTAAAAACTTATTTATGTATTTATTTAGCTGCGTCGGGTGTTAGTTACGGCACTTGAGATCTTCGCTGCAGCATGTGGGAGCTTTCCTTACGGGGTACAGGATCTTTGGTTGCGAGGCATAGGCACTTCCAGGCAGCACGTGGTCTTCTCTAGTTGCAGTGCTCAGGCTCAGTAGTTGCAGCAGGCAGATTTAGTTGCTCCATGGCATGTGGGATCTTAGTTCCCTGACCAGGTATCAATGCATCTCTCGCGTTGGAAGGCAGACTCTTAACCATTGGACCACCAGGGAAGTTAGACCAGAATCCACGGTTCCTGAGGATACTTCACCGAATAACACAGTTAATATAAATGTGGAACAGCCTCATTTTAAACCAGTATCAGGACACATCACATGGTATGGAGTTTCAGGCCCTAACCACTCTCTGTGTAACCTGTCTGATGGTGGAGGCCAAGCTCAGCCCTTTAGCCACACTGACTCCACACCAAGGGAAGGAAAAACAAAAATAACTCTATAGGCTGCTCAGGGTCACTGGTAGAAACTAAATTATACTATCCTGGTCAACCAACTGCCATCTTTAGCCAGGATTCCATGATGGTTTATAAATGTACTATTTCACAATTTCTTAGGAGACTTTTTCAAGGGCATTCAGGACCTTCGAAAATTCTCCTCCACTAGGTTTATGACATCTCAAGGAATTTGCCTGCACCAAGCTGCTTCTGAACAAACAGAAATGAAATCAGCCTTTTGAATTTTAAATCAGAAAACAAAGATTTCTCTTTGAAAAGAATTTCAGAGTTGACCAGTTACAAACAACATACAGTCAAATTTTATAAGAGGGAAAAATTATAGTAACAGATATTGAAGGATACACTACTCCAAAGAAGAGGAAACATGAGAAACAAGTCATGACAATCTTTTTATTGTTTACTGAAAAATACAGGTCTGGAAAGAGTCTATTGCATTGTGTACTGAACGTAAGGTCTGATACTGCAAGTATCCATGACATGACAGTATAACTTATATAAAATGATACATATTGTACACAGAGACAGTGCCCAGCCCTCTAAACACTAAAATTTAATGGGATGAAGCAAAGTCTTTTATTAAATGAGAACTGTAAACACTGCAATCATATACAAAGTGCTCTAAGAGAAGAACTCTGAAACTGTTTTGTTGTGACGTCTGTCTACCTGGAGTTAGGAATGGTTGGGCCTTAGGAAAACTAAGTCAACAAAAAGCTGACACTCTCAAGGAGGTCTTCCCAGGGAGCCAGCTGCTGACACCTGAGACAGGCTGCCATCCTGGCTTCTCTGGAGCCCTCAGGCCCACTCTGACCATTAATCCATGTCTTAGGGCTAGCGTGAGGCCAGTGGGAAGAGGATCAGGTAAGAAGACACTTCTGTCATGACTGCTTGTCCTGCACCAACTCTATGCAATAAGAACACCTAGCATTTTTGACCCGTAACTGCCACTCCCAGCAAAAAATGAAATGTGCTTGAGAAGAAAAACATTAACGCTGGGAACAAAAGCCATTTTCTATACAATCTGCAGATACCATTCATTCCTTTCAGCCATGTTTTCACTAAGCTCGCAAAGAGGCTGCTACTACCCTCTTGCCAGTCACACTGGCCACGATCAAGGGTAACAAAATGTCTCCAGCTACAACCACTAACTCAAATGAGTTAAAAAAAAATTTATCAGAGAACCATAATCGATCTCAATGATTCACACGGCAACAGAATCAAGCGCTGCAACAACATTCACATTCCACAGTCAACTTTAACTACAGCCTCACTTCCCTCCAAACTGAGAAAGCCCCGTGTGGAGGAGAACATACAAGATTTCCACCATCACCTCCTCCCCAAACACTATTAGGGCTCAGAAAGTTCCTTAGAGGTAACAAATGCAAAAAAAGAGAAAGGATAAAAAGAAAGCACACCTCAATATAGACACACAACAGAAGACTACTCTCCCTCTGGGCTTCCTTGGCATCAGGCAAAGCAAGGCTATTTGCAATAACAGTGCCTAAGCTGACTATGGCAACACTCACAAGAGAAATAAGGAGTTACAAAGTTCCTTTATTCATAGGTAATCACGGATTACTAAATAATTCCTAAATAATTTCCTGAATTAAAATGACAGTCTCACCATCAAAGAAAATTTTCTTCCTGCCTGAGATGCTTTTATAAATGAGATTTCACAATATCCCAGAGTCTTAATATTGAACTATTAATGCACAGAAGACATCCTCAGAGCTCAAGTATGAATAATATCAATATTCTCAGAGATTTCTACACTTTAAAGATCAGCAAATATTTTACCAGATTATCCATTCAAGAGATTTGTAAGTCAACCGTTATAACCAAGTGTATATTTTTCTTATCCTGTTCATCAAAGAACACCATGCTCCAATAGGAATGAAGCCCAGCTCAATGGGTATATAATTCCCTTCAACTCTGCACAGCACATTTCACTATTCAGTCTCCATGTCCTTGACTCTTCTATAACTCACCTAGTCTAAAGAATGTATAAAGGTGGAAAATTGCAAACCCCAGCAAAAACATTGGTGTCAGTGCTGAAATACACTTTAGGGGAATAACTATAATTGCTTATTGAACCGTTTATAGTCTTGCCAGAAACCCTACTGCTCCTGAATCCCCAGATTGAAAAATTCAAATAATTTAAACATGAGAGGGGATTTCACTGATAAAGGTCTAGTTCACGTGTAAGGTTCTGGTTCTTAGAATGACGTGTGACTAACCCAAAATACTGGCTCCATTTCCATTTTAAACATATCTGTTAAATTCTTGTCAAATTCTCCCATCTGTCACCTCACTGGTGAACCCTCTCATTTGCTGCTTCTATTTCTTTTCGCTGTTCTACTGTACATATGGGATTCACCAAGGTTCTCACTTTAATGCGTATGGAATTTCCATTTCATACCAACAGCTCCCTAAAAGTCATCAACAGGGAACAATTTCTAGCTTAGTAAAGGCACAATTCCTCTTTACAGAGGAAACCAAAAAAGAGTCATTTGGAAGCTGAACAAACATCTTAGATACTCCTATAAAGGGAATGTTCTATCTGCCAACAAAACCCAGAGACATTTACAAGATCTAAAGATTACATGGACTATGTTAAAAGCATGAATTTGGCAAATTTAAGACATATTCCTAATGTTCCACTACACTACTTAGGGGGAATGTGCTAGTTAGTATCACAGGAGCAAATGGCAAGTGTCAACACCGCTCTATCGGCTTGTTCTCCTCCTGCTTTTAGTAAACTTCTGCCAGCTCCAGTGAAGCCTGTCCCAGGGTACATCACTCAGCAACCTGCAGAGCTGCTCAGAGATAGAACAACTGGCTTCAGGTCAACTAGTCCAGCAGTGAGCACTCAGCTGGTAAACACTGCCCCGGGGCAGAGCCCACGAAGAGCCTTAAGCCCAGGACTTACAGAAGTTGCACAAAAATTCTTGGTTTTATATCATCGTCCCAGCAAGTTGGAAAACAATTGGGTTTTAGTTAAAGAAGTGGAACCTATGCTCAAAAACAATGTAATGCTTCAAAAAAGCAAAAATGAGATTGGAACGAGTAGAGAAAAATACAGTCTATTCGTCAATAGCTTACTTTGGCTAAATGATCATAGTGTCAGTGCAATGTATTATTATAGTTTGAAGCACGGCCTCCCATGTTCTCATAAAATAGGGTACCAGTGAAGTCCATGAAAACAGTTCACAGAGATGATAGCCCTTTAGCCTTCTGTGACTTCAGAACTTGAAAGACACAGGCTAACCAGGATTTATATTCAGATACTCGCTCAGTGCAGGCTGAGTTAAGAGACAGCAAAACATCTGATTTTTATTCACCTACAGTGTGCTCAGAAGTTCCTATTTGGGCAGCGATGGTTCTCAACCTGGCTGCACATCGGTGTCATCTAGGAAGCTTTAAAGAATTACCAAGTGCCCAGACCAATTAAGTCTGGAGATGGAGCCCAGAGATGAGTATTCTTTGTTTCCCCAGGAAGTTCTAACATGCACAGGCTGCACACAGCAGATGTATCCCTTTCAGAAGGCTGGTGCATGAAAGCCAAATCGTGTCTAGATAGTTTGGTTTCTTCTAAATTTCACCAGGAAAAGGGATGTTTAGAAAAAGGCACAGTTGTGCTTCCTCTAATGAGGCAGCTTACTGTTTGAGAAGTGCTGGTTCTTGGAGGTTATCTGGCACGCTGGTTGAAGAGGAGGAAGTCCTTGTCTTGGCAGAGCAGGCAGAGTTTCAGGCTTCGGCAGCTGCCTCCAGAAACAAAGAAGGCCCAGACGCCTGTGAGCACCATGATGATATATGCCAACACCAGATTTAATCCATAATGAGGACTGATGAAGGTCTGCAGAGGGAAAACAAAAGGAACCTTATTAAGTATGTGGAATAACCTAAGGCAATGGAAAATACGAAATACTTTCAATAGTGGAGGTGTGTTTCACCAAACATCTGATGTATGTCATGGGCCCACAGACACACAGGAATTAACCTGGTCAACAGACATTAGCCCATAAACCTGTGCTTTGCTGTATTCAAAGGGCAACCCTAGAAGGTAATCAGAAGCCAGACCTAATGAAATACCCAATAGAAGATAGATGTTATATAACCAGGGTCCAGTTTATAATCATTTTTGTGTTAACTGGCTCTGAGAATTAAGAAAGTGAGACAAGTCTATGTTGAAAGTGAAAGTGTTAGTTGCTCAGTTGTGTCCGACTCTTTCTGACCCCATGGACCCATGGACTGCAGCCTGCCAGGCTCCTCTGTCCATGGAATTTTCCAGACAAGAACACTGGAATGGGCTGTCATCCCTTCTCCAGGGATCTTCCCGACCCAGGGATTGAACCTGGGTCTCCCGCACTGCAGGTGGATTCTTTACCATCTGAGCCACCCTCAGTAATCAAGGGAACAAGAGGGAACAGCATCTCTTTTTCAGCTGCACAACTGCTGAGGGTTCCAAAAGTTCATTTAAAAACCACTGATGAGGTACCACGAGGTACTAGTGATGACCACAGTGCCTATCCTAATGGAGCTTATAGCAGTCAGGGAGACAGGCAATGAATGAAGAAACAAATAACTAATCACAGGGACATCCTTGGTGGTCCAGTGGTTAAAAATCTGCCTTCTAATGCAGAAGACATGGGTTCGATCACTGATCAAGGAACTAAGATCTCACATGCGAGGGGACAACTAAGCCCACTCACCACAACTAGAGAGCCTGCACACTGCAATGAAGACCCAGTGCAGCCAAAGTAATAAATAATACAAAAATAAATAATGACACATTGTGATAAATGCTAGGACAGAATAACTACAACTGAGATGGTGCTAGTAAAGTTTAAGAACAAAGTGATCTACTGAGGGTGGACAAAGAAGGCATTGAGAAAACGGCATTTAATCTGAGACTTACAAGAGGAGGTATGAGCCAGACTGGTTTAGACTGAGGGAGGGAACCCAAGAAGGGCAAGGAGTTTGGTGCAGCTGAGGATCTGAGAATCGCTATAAATGATGTGTAAGGATGGAGGGCAAGCACTGAGATAGGAGAGGAAGGCAGGGGCCAGGTAGGCATGTTGGTGCTAAGTGTGGGTTTTATCCTCAGAACAATGAAGGGGTGCAGAAGGGTTATAGTCAGGGAGCTGAATGATTTTAGATTTTTAAACTGCAGAGAAGGGATTCAAGGAGGCTATGGTGAAAGCAGGGAGAATAGTTAAGACGACTCCTCACTGAATGAGTAGAGTACAGGATGGTGGCTTAGTCCAGGGTGGCGGTGGTAGAGATGGAGAGAGTGGATGATAGGAAGTGACAGGACTTGACTTGCTGGTGGATGGAATGTGAGACACAGAGAGCCCAGGAGTGACTTCCATGGTTCTGGCTTTGAGGAAATGGTGATGCTATTTAATGAGCTAGGTAAGACTTGAGGAAGACTGAGCTTAAAAACATGGGGAAAGACTAAGCTAGGAGAGATAGGTGGGAACCCAGTCCAAAGAGGACATGCTAAGAGTGGGATGGCTCTGAGATTTCAAAAAGCAGGTGTCAGGGGACTTCCCTGGTGGTCCAATGGTTAAGAGTCCATGCTTCCAATGCAAAGGCACAGGTTCAATCCCTGGTTGGGGAATTAAAATCCCAAATGCTGTGATGCATGGTCCAAAAAAAAAAACAAAACAAACAGGTGTCAGGTAAGCCGTTAGGTTTATGAGTATGAGGCTCTGAGGAGAGGCCTGGGCTAGAAAGAGAAATACAGCACAGTCCATAAATGGTCTTAAAGCCACGGCTATGAATACGATTACCCACAGAGCTACTGTAGAGAGAAGGGAAAAGCGAAGTCAAGCTCCAGTCCTGAGAACAGTTATAAAGTATTTGTGCTGTTTAGGATTGTAGGAGCAAATTAAAAGCACCAACACCACCCTACTGGTTTGACTCATACTGAAAAAGAGTTAGCAAAGGCATCTGAGAAGAGCAAGCAGTGAGGTGAGAGGGAAGCAGGACAGCGTGATGCAGAAGTCAAAAGAGGAAATGTTTCAAAGAGGGGGCAGTCAACTCCTCCTAAAGGTTGCTGAGATGAAAAAAAAAAAAAAACCAGCATCCTTTAGATATAGAGTGGTGGAGGGCCTTTTTGATCTTGAAACATGCAGTCTTAGGAGAGTGGTTGGACAGAAGGGAGAATGCACTAGAACCATGACAGAAATTTCGCTGTGATGCAGACTAGGAAAAAAAGGTCACGGCTAGAGAGAACTGGCAATAATGCAGAGTCTTATTTATGATATGTCTAGGGACTTTACTGGTGGTTCCCAGTGGCTAAGACTCTGCACTCCCAACGCAGGGGGCCTGGCTTCGATCCCTGGTCAGGGACCTAGATTCCACATGCTACAACTAAGACCTGGCAGCCAAATAAAACAAAAGCACACCCAAAACCCAGATATGTCTATGTGCCAGTGAAGAGAGGGTGAGACTGGTGATGTAGGACAGGAGGAGTAAGGTAGCAAAGAATTAGGTTTGGAGCCCCAACGGAGGAAGACTGGCCTTTGATAGGAGAACAAATACTGTCTCTGCTCGACCAGGATAAGGTGGAGAAATGGGTTCTTTTTAAGAAAGAAGAGGCTCTGATTGGGTCAATTTGTCACCAGACACCTCTGCTGGCAAGGTTTCAGGGGGAGTGCTCCCCAGGCACCTGAGTCTTCACTCTCACCCTGCCCGCACAGTCCCCTGGGCTAAAGCAGGGGCCGCTTCCTACCAGCTCTGGCCAGGGTAACAGGCTGATTTTGCAGACAGCACCTTATGCAGAAAGAGCGCTTTTCTCAAGAAGCATCTGTGGGCATGGCAGGCACCCAGCATTTTCTCTTCAGGTTCTCCTTCGGATTCTTCTCAAAAATAATTCTATCCCTCAAATCTGCTGAGTTTTAACATACTTCGTAGGGTGCTAAGCTACTTTCCATCTCTTTTTTAGTTTGTTTCTTTAATAACATTATCTCTTTTAAACAATTATAGAAACAATATGTGATTATTGTAGAAAATTAAAATGTACAAATGAATAAATCTTAAAACTTGAAATTCAGATAGGCTAATTTTTACACAACATTCAACATTAAGAGAATGTAAAGACAAGCCACACTGTAGGAGAAGTTGTTTATAATACACATATCTAATAATGGAGAAGGAAATGGCAACCCACTCCACTATTCTTGCCTGGAGAATCCCATGGACAGAGGAGCCTGGCAGGCTACAGTCCATGGGGTCACGAAGAGCTGGACACAACTGAAGTGACTAGGCAGGCATATCTAATAAAAGCCTCTTTTAGAGAATACCAAAAAAGAACCTAAAAAAAAAAAAAAAAAAGACAGATGACCCAGTAGAATGATGGATAAAAGATGTGAACAGGCACATCACAAGAGAATTATCCAAATGGCTGATAAACATAGGAAGACACGCTCAACTTCATTCACCATCAGGAAAATGAAAATGAAAACCAAAATGTGATACCACTACACAACCAGTGCTAGATAAGGGTAACAATAAAGAGAATGCAATACTAACTAAGTGTTGGTGAAGAGGTGGAGAAAATACAACTCATAAATTAATGGTGGGAGTATAAGTTGATACAACCTCTCTGAAAAAGTGAGTGTTAGGAACAATTGACATATGTATACCCATGACAAGGAATTCTACCCCAGGTATATATCCAAAAGAAATGTGCAAACATTTTTACCAAGAGATATACGCTAGAATGTTCAAAGCAGTACTGTTTACAATGGTTAAAACCTGGAGATAGCATAAATGCCTCTCTGTTGTGGAATGGATAAATTATGGTATAGTTATACCATAGAACACTATTCTGCAAAGAAAAAGCAATCAATAGCTATAAACAAATAAATTTCCCAAACAAAGATTGAGTGAAAGTAGTCAGACACAAGAGCAAACACTGTACTGTTCTGTTTAAATAAATACCACAAGGCAGGGCAAGCTATCGAGTCAGAAGTCAGGACTGTGGTTATCCCTGGAGGGGTCGGGGGGAGGCAGTGAAGTAGCACCAGGAAGCTCATGGGAGCAGATGTTCTAGCTTTCATTTGGGTTCAAGTGACATTGGTGTGTTCACACTGGGAAAATTCATCAAGATGTACACACTGGACCTTGGCGGTCCAGTGGTTAAGACTGCGCTTCCAATGCAGGGGGCGTGGGTTTGATCCGTGGTTGGGGAAATAAGATCCCACATGCTGTTCAGTGAAGCCAAAAGATTAGGGAAAAAAAAGATGTACGCTTCTGATTTATATACTTTACTGTACATGTGCTATATTCATAAAACTTAAAACGTTATCTGAAATCTGTCATTCAGAGACAACTATTGTTAACATTTTGGTATGTAATCTTTCAAATTTCCTGGGTTCTTTTCAATCATTAAAGAGAATAATATAAACTCTTCAGTATTCAACAATAGTTACTGGCCATCTCCTATGTGCCAGGGTTTCAGGATACAAAGATTGACAAGATAAGATCCCATCCTTGATGATCAAACCCTAATTGGAGAAGTACAGGTAAAGCTGTATCAAATAAAATAATGCTGGCCAGGGGGAAGGGTTATAACACAGCTATAAAAAAAGGACTAGGATAGTGCTTTCAGAAATGTGCACCTTTTCCAGGAAGGCCTCACACGAAATGAACAGTTTTCCAAACTGACCTAGGTTAGGGGCGAGACCCATCACTGCAGATATACCAGCATGAACAACCTGAGAGCCACACTGAGTCAATTTAGATAGAGTGCATGATATGAACCATGGGGAGCAGCAAGAGGTAAGTTTAGCACCAGTAAGATTCAGTAAGAGGCTTATGTCAAACAAAGAAGTCTGGGTTTTATCCCCCTGGCCTCTGCTACAACTCATCACTCTCCCGTCCTTAATCCACTTAGCTGCAGGACACCTGACTCCTGGCTCTCTTCCTACGTCACCAGGTTGCTCCTTCCCAGTCTCCATGGCTTGCTTCTGCTCTTGCCCCAACCTCAAGGTTGGAATGCCCCAGGGCTGAGTCCTCTGGCCTCTTCTCTGGTCTGCTTAGATTCACTCCCTGTAATGACCTTTTTAAGCTTGGCTGTCTCTCCCAAACTCTACACTTTTTCATCCAAATACCCAACTGACCTCTCCACTTGGATATCCAACAGGCACCTCCAAGGTACCAGGCCCAAAGAGGACTCCTGCTCTCCCTCACAAGCTTCTCCATCCCAGCTGATGGCAACTCCATCCTTTGAGTTGCCCAGGCTCAAAATTTTGAAGATGTCCTTGGCTCCTCTTTCTCTCCCTTGCCTTATCCAGTCTGTCAGGAAACAGCTGTTAGCTCTACTACCAGAAACATGTCCTGAATCTGAACATTTCTCACCGTCTCCACTGCTGTCTCACCCAAGTTGTCCCCATCCTTCTCTTAATTTCTTCCCCTGTTATAGTCTACTGTGAAAACAGCAGTCAAAGTGAGCCTTTTAAAATGTGATTCAAATCAAGTCCCTGTATTCAACACCCTACAATGAATCCATTTCACTAAGGGTAAAAGCCCAAGCCTTGCATTATCTAGATATGGTTCCCATTTCCAACCTATACTTCCATTCCCAATTTCAAATCTGTGACAGTATCTCCTACTAACTTCCCCCGGCTCATGGTTCTGGCCACTCTCGCTTCCACAAACATGCCAAGCATGTTCTTTAGTCTTAGGACTTTGCCACTAGCTGTTCAGTCTGTCGTGTTCCTTCTCCAGACAGCCACATCACCAACTTCACTTCTTTGCTTAAATGTACCTTCAAAATGAAGCCTACTTTTAACTACCTAGTTCGAAAATTCAACATCCCCAGCCCCTACAATCTAGAATCTTTTTTTAAAAAATTATTTATTTTGGCTGTACTGGGTCTTAGTTGTATCATGTGAGACCTAGTTCCCTGACCAGGAATCGAACCCAGGTCCCCTACATTGGGAGCATAGAGTCTTCCCCACTGGACCACCAGGGAAGTCCCTTGAACCCTTTGAACCCACTCTACTTTCCCTTTTTTCCCAAAGCACCAACCAATCTCTAACATACTTCATTTTATTATGTCTATTGCTTATTGTCCCTCTCTCTCCACTAGATGGTAAAGGCAGAGTCTTGGTTTTTTTTCTGTAAATTGTTTTGCTCACCTAGAACAGTGCCTGGAACACAGAAGGCACTCACTATTTGTCAAATGAATGAATGGTGGACTGGATCCGTAAGAAGGACATTGGCTTTTTCTTGCAATTTCCTTTCTTAAAGTATACACACAGTAGAAACTTTGGACCGTGCTGAAAACCATAAAGAATAAAGGAACCCCCCCCCAAAAAAAAAAAAGAATAAAGGACCCCATCCAGAGATGAAAACTGTTAATACTTTAATGTATTCTCTCTTCAATTATTTTTCCATGAAGATTTGACTTTACATAGCTGCCATCATCGGAGAAGGAAATGACAACCCACTCCAGTATTCTTGCCTGGAGAATCCCAGGGATGGAGGCGCCTGGTGGGCTGACATCTGTGGCGTCGCATGGAGTAGGACATGACTGAAGTGACTATTAAGAGTAACTTCAGTATCATATTAAGGGTAACTTTAGTATCATATTAAGAGTAACTTTAGTATCATATTAAGGGTAACTTTAGTATCATATTAAGAGTAACTTTAGTGTCATATTAAGGGTAACTTTAGCATGACGGAAACATTTTAGGTAGGGAAGGCAAGAAGATTGTTCTTTAGATGGGTGAGAGAGCAGAGTCCAGTATAAGAAAACTTGATATGAACTCTAAACGGATGGAGAGGAGAGAAACATGAAGCAGGACACCATCAGAAGGAACTTTTCAATACTTTAGGTGAGAAATGATGAAGGTCTAGATGAGGCAATGGCTGGGATCATTCTGATATAAGTATATGACAAGTTATGATTAAAGTCAGGCCAAAGCATTAAATAGTGCTTTAAAAATACACCTATCCTTCTCAACTTTCTTTGGAAAACTGGCATTTTAATACCAGTGAGAAGGGAGTAAGATGGGTACTCTTTGGGAGGGGGTTTCACATTTTTTTTTGGCCATGTGGCATGTGGGTAAGATCTTAGTTCCCTAACCAGGGATCAAACCTGAGCCCCCTGCATTGGAAACTTGGAGTCTTAACCACTGGACAGCCAGGGAAGTCCCAGGCACTCTTTATATTAATCAGAATGAGTAACAATAGTACAGCCCTTTTGGAGAGAATTTTAGCAATTTGCATCAAGGGTTTTAATATCTTAAAATATTTAAAAATATTCCACTTGACTTCATAACTCCATTCCTTAGAATCTGAACAATGTATTGAAAAAGTTTCATATACAATGATGTTCAAAACAGCTTTCTAATAACCAAAAGTAGAAACACAAATGATCAATTAGTTAAGCAAACTATAATTTTATGTAAAGATATAAAAAGCTATTAAAATGTAAATATTAAAAGGATCCATAATAATGTAGAAATTGCTTAAAATGTGTTCCATAACATAAGCATAATGCAAGACTATTTCAGGTTTGACCAACTTAATTAAAAGAAAGACACCTGACAAAAAGAAATAGTTTATGAGATCAACCAACAAATTAATAGTTATCTTTCTATAGTAAGACTTGGATGATTTATCTATCATTCATTCATTCTTTTAAATGACTTTTTCTGAATTTCCTCATTATCCCAAGAGAGTGTATTTCACTTAGAGTGGAATCTATCACTTCAGATGTGTGGACTTAAGCTCCAAAACCCAGTTTGAGCAGGGCAGCAATACTCACCAGGGCTGACACCAGCAGATGGGAGAGAACAACTACAAGAAGGGTGTACCACTTCTTCTTCGCACAGCCATCAAAAAACACGATGCCCCAGAACACGTGCAGCAGTGTGATCACCAGCGTCATGAAAGCTGGAAGACAGCCAACCATTAGTGCCCAGTCGCGAGTCAGCAGACCCCAAAGTCCACTGAACACGTCCTTGGAGGCAGGCTCTTGGGGTGCACTGCACCACTGTGAGGGTTCACCCACAACTGACAGAGGACCCTGACACAACATTTGCTTGAACAGTAATTCTGAAAGCAACATTTCTGAACCAGGGGCCAGCTCTGCAGCAGCTTCTCACCTAAACTGTGAACCAGTGAAACAAAAAGTCAACCTGGATCTGGCTTTCAAGGAGTTTCTCTTAGGAACAGAATAAAATTACTCTGATATGTAATCAGTTTGTCCAAGCTGGCCTTCTGCACTAATCAAGAAACTTTTTTTTTGGCCACACAGCAAGGTATGTAGGATCTTAGTTCCCTGACCAGGGCTTGAATCCATGCCCCTGCACTGGAAGCTCAGAGGGAGTCTTTACAATGGACAGCCAGTGAGGTCCCCAAGAAACTTTTCTAAATTAAAACGAGTGTCTTTGATTTAAACAAGTCCTCTCATTAAAGTGGAATTTCTCCTTGGATCTTTTTTTAAGGCCAGTGGGAGAATAAAAATATCAGAAATTGCAATAATTATCTAAGATTCTTCTTAAGCAATGGAAACTGAATCCAATCAGTACACACAGGTTTTTCTCTGGAATACTGTGTGTGCATGCATGCATGTGTGTGTCCTGCATCCTGGACATTTTTTACTTAAAATGAGCAAGTTTCAGGAACTCCTTGGCCATCTAGTGGTTAGGACTCTGTGCTCTCACTGCCAAGGAATGGGGTTCGATCCCTGGTTGGAGAACTAAAATTCCACAAGCCACGAGGCATGGCCAAAAAAAAAAAAAAAAAGAGAGAGAGAGAAAGCAAGTTCCACATATTCTAAAAGCTTCAACATGGGGAGGGGGCAGGCACACAGATTTCTCATTTCCACCATTAACACCCATTATTCTGGCAAAAAGTCAAGTCTGACCATTCTCCTTCACACTGCTGGTAATTCTCCCTTGGCATCCGTGGAGGATAGGGTCCAGGAACCCCTACAGATACCAAGCTCTGCAGATGCTCAAGTCCCTTATATAAAATGGCATAATAACTGCATATAACCTATGCACCAGCTTCCCTGGTGGCACAGATGGTAAAAAATCAGCCTGTAATGCAAGAGACCCAGGCTCAATCTGTGGGTCAAGAAGATCCCCTGGAGAAGGACATGGCAACCCACTCCAGTATTCTTGCCTGGAGAATCCCATGGACAGAGGAGCCTGGTGGACCACAACCATAAGGTCACAATGAATTGGACACGACTCAGTGACTAACGCACACGGCACATCCTCCACCTCCACTGTTTACCTTAAATTATCTCTAGATTACCTACAGTACCTAATATAATGCAAATGCTATGAAAACAGTCGTAAACATAGTGTAAATTCTATGTAAATAGTTACCAAGTCAGGCAAATACAAGCTTTGCTTTGGGGAATTTTCTGGAATTTCCCTTTCCTGAACATTTTTTATCTGTTTTTGGTTAAATCTGAATGCAAAACCCAAAGATATGGAGGGCTAACTCTGAAGCAATATTCTGAAACAATTAGTCAGGTGTTTTTCTTTTTTTAATTTAATTTAACTTACTTATTTGGCTGCAATGAGTCTTAGTGTGGCATGCAGGATCTAGTTCCCTGACCAGGAATAGAACCTGGGCCCCCATGCATTGGGAGCGGTGATTCTTAGCCACTGGACCACCAGGGAAGTCCCAGCAGTTAGTTTTTGAATCAACAGACCACTAGCCTTTGAGCATTTGTAATAACAAAAAATGTCCATCATTACCAGAATGAATAAACTGTGGTGTATTTACACAATGGAATATTTACATGTTCTATAATATAAATGGTCTCTAGAAAATAATGTTGAGTGGAGGAAAAGCATATTGTGAGAAAATGCCCATATTTCAGTTATACAAAGGCAAAAAGCAAATTATTACAGAGACATAACTGTTGAGGTTGGAGGAAAGCAATTTGTTACATCTAGTGACAGTGTTTCAGCAAATAATGATAAATACTTTATAGGAGAAGGGGGATTAAAAAAAAAAACTTTGGAACAATAGCAGACTAAACGAAAATGATTTATTTTAATCCCACTGATGATCCTTGAAAGGGCAGTTTCCCTGAAGATAGATGCCTAGTTGTGTGACAGTGTATAGAGTTCAGACAACTGAAAACACCCAGTAGTTCGTGTTATGTCAGAAAAGACCAGAGTAGAAACTGTGATTCACAGACACAGATGTTCACACTCTAAGGCTTTTCTAAAGCCTACATGTCAATCAAGTGTCAAGAGAAAGCAATTACACCACTAATGTGTCATCTGTTCATCAGCTATGTGAAAGGAAGATCAAAATGGAGTCAGTATTGTTAATAGAACTCTCTAAATAGAGCCGGGAGGCCATTAAGGAAGTGTGACCTAGGAATAGCTTAGCTGAGATGGAATCTGATATTTTTACCTGATGAAGTCATAAACCTGCCAGAAACTCAAGACACTTCTTAAACCCTTACCGTAAAATAACTCATGAGAGTCTACCCACTTAATGGACCATTACCCTAAAACAACATGTGATTCCTTAAGGACAAATATTTTCTGACTTATGTCGATCACAATTCTTACCAGGCAACTTTTAACAATCTCATAGCCTTTTGTCTTTATAAGGCCCTGACTCTATCTCTTCCGTGGAACTTTCTTTCAAGACTACCCATTCTTGTAAGACTACAAATCTGGGTCTTCCAACTTGCAATTCTTAAGACTCCAAAACATTCTTCTTATTTGCAGCCTCCTGCATTATCTTTTGTTCGACAGCTCTATTTGCCCTTTCCTCTATGCATTACCATGAATATTGAAACCAGCCAATCATCCTCCTACAGTCAAGTCTTAGAGTTCAGACACTTGGAAAATGCTCTTACTTACGGACTTTTTAGTTCATTCTCATCTAAAAGAGCATTACTCTGTTTCAGACAATCATTCTCAGGGGAAATCACTAGCCTTGAACTTTCTTCCAAATTCTAGGTGGGTATTTCTGTATGCAAGGCTCTTTCCTGATAAAAATTCTCTCTGATGGACTGACTCTGTCTCTAAAGTAAAGTCCAAGCATCTTAGGTTAGCATCCAAGGCCCTCTGCAACCTAGACCCAAACTACTATCCTCTACTCATTGTTAAAGACATCCTACTTGGTAGGAAACCAGAACTCCTACTTATACTCTGTCTATGCGTCTCTGTTTTCATTTTTTTAATTGACTGTCCCTTTTGCCTGAATCCTCTACTCCTTACTACCACCCTGCCCTTTTCACCCCATCCAAATCTTACTTTTATTTAACACCTAGCTCAATGCCATCCCCTTAATGAATTCATCCTGATATCTACTCGTTTTTTTTACACTCCACACACATTTACTGAGCACCTAAAGAGTCTGACATGAGATGATGCCTATGGGCTCTAGAGTCACACAGTCCTCAGCTGGAATCCTGGTTCCACAGTGTGCCTTCAGGCATGCTATCTAACTCCTCTGAGCTTGTTTCCTTTATTTCTAAATTGCAAATAACGCCCTTGGTTGTCGTGTAGAAAAGATCAGTACTTTTGCAAACCGCAGTTTTTCAATAAATGACAACTACTATGTGCTATGGTGTCTAGATTCAAAGATGAATATAAGCCAGGACCTTCAATTTAGTGAGTTGCACTAACAGGTTGGAAAGTGAAGCAAAGCAACAAGCAATTATCACACGTATCCAAGCTTCCTGGGTACCTGACTATGTTTTAAAATGTATTCTCAGACTGTCTAGGTGGTCCAATGGTAAAGAACCTGCCTGCCAATGCAGGGGACATGTGTTTGATCCCTGGTCCAGGAAGATTCCACATGCCGTGGAGCAACTAAGTCGACGCGTGGCAGCTACTGAAGTCTGTGCACTCTAAACCGCACTCAGAACAAAAGAGTGGCCACCACGAGAAGCCTGAGCGCCACAGGAAGAGCAGCGCCCAGTCACCCCCGTTCGCTGCAACTAGAGAAAGCCCGAACACAGCAACAGACCCAGCATAGCCAAAAATAAATAAATAAAACACTTTAAATATTCACTCGTTCACTCCTGTAGATTTCTTCTTCATCTGACACTGGATTATTACTCTTACATGTACTTTCTTTCCTCCTCTTTTATTAATCCATACAAAGATTTATTAGCACCCACTATGGGCCAGGCTTCCCTGGTGACTCAAATGGTAAAGAATCTGCTTGCAATGCAGGAGACCTAGGTTCGATCCCTGGGCTGGGAAGACCCCCCTGGAGGAAGGAATGGCAACCACTCCAGTATTCTTGCCTGGAGAATCCCATGGACAGAGGAGCCTGGAGGGCTACAGTCCACAGGGTCACAGAGTCAGACATGACTGAGCGACTAAGCATATGGCCAGGCAATAGGGCTATCCCAGAGAACAAAACACAGTCCCAAGGAACCTCCTTTTCAGAAAAGAAGCCCACCTTTTCAGTTTACTATGTTTTAACACAATACCTAAACAGGATCTCTCAGACATTTATTAAAACACTGTGTATTCCTATTTGACTGCTTATTTATTTAGCTAGCACTAGTTTCAAATCGGGAAAGGAGTACATCAAGGCTGTATATTGTCATCCTGCTTATTTAACTTATATGCAGGATACCTCATTAGAAATGCTGGACTGGATGAAGCACAAGCTGGAATCAAGATTGCCAGGAGAAATATCAGTAACCTCAGATATGCAGATGACATCACCCTTATGGCAGAAAACGAAGAAGAACTAAAGAGCCTCTTGATCAAAGTGAAAGAGGAGAGTGAAAAAGTAGGCTTAAAGCTCAACAATTCAGAAAACTAAGATTCAGAAAACCAAGAGTCCCTTGGACTGCAAGGAGATCCAACCAGTCCATCCCAAAGGAGATCAGTCCTGGGTGTTCACTGGAAGGACTGATGTTGAAGCTGAAACTCTAATACTTTGCCCACCTGATGTGAAGAGCTGACTCATTTGAAAAGACCCTGATGCTGGGGAAGATGGAGGGGAAGATAAGGGGATGACAGAGGATGAGATGGTTGGATGGCATCATCGACTTGATGGACATGAGTTTGGGTGGATTCTGGGAGTTGGTGATGGACAGGGAGGCCTGGCGTGCTGTGGTTCATGGGGTCGCAAAGAGTCGGACACGACTAAGTGACTGAACTGAACTGAACTGAATGGAGTTCTTCTTCTGGTAATCTTTTACACATTCTCTTGGTAGAGAATGATTCAATCCAACCTATTTCTAAAGAAAAGGTTTCAGTGTTATCTCTAAGAGCCTACATTTACTATTTGGTTCATCAATCCTTGCTGAGCACATCCCAAGCGTTTCAGCACAGAAACTCATAACTATCTTCATTTTCACGCTTGTCCCTCTCTCCCTCATTCCCAGTATCTATTTTTCTGTCCTTACAGACAATGGCCTAATATAGCTACTGATTCTGAGTCCAGCCAGCATGGAAACCGCTGCCCGGCTTCCCCTGCCAACTTCAGAGAATGTCTATAACCAGGCTAGAGAGTGCCACGGGCTGCTGCTGCTGGGTGGTGGCAACAACAGGCAGAGGAGGGCTTCCCAAAGCCAAGGCTCAAACTCAGCTGCCCAGAGCCAGGATGCGATTACCAAACGGCTCCTGATTTCGCTTTCCCAGGAAGAGAAGGGTCTGGGGCATCAAGGTCCTGCAAAGTGACAGCCTCTCCTCTTTCCCTCCTGGTTGCAGAAAGTTGCAAGATCCTGGAGAGATATCCAGTGACCTAGCCCAAGTCAGGCCCCAGAATGCAACTAGTGCTTTTGAAAATGTTTTTCCTGTAATAAGGATTTAACTTTACATTTTTGCTTTAAAAACTGTAACAGAATTCCGTCATCTAGTTTATTGTAATATAGACATACATTTATTACTAACCAGGTAATATTCTCCCAGATTAAAATAAGACATTTTGAACGCCATCTCATATAGCCATAAGAAAGACATAGCACTAACCCTTAATACCAACCAGATCAAAAAGAAACTGTCCTGAAAGCAATCTGAATATAAACAAATATAACACTATGAAATATCATTTCAGATTTATGAAAATGCTCCTGAAGGACATTCATGAGCTGAACAGACTGCCAAGGAAACGATGTTATGCTGACGAGCCCCAGAGCAGATGGTGACAAAAGATGAAATTCTCTTCTCCAATCAGTGTGGAGAGTCAGTGCTGGGAAGCCCCTTAGATGCTGCCTGATCCAGTCCCCTGTGCAATGAAAAAGCAGATCCCACACAGGGTCCACTTCCAGTTACTCCCAGTTTAGGAGCTTATTTCATCACAGCAGTCACTGTGGGAAAGTCCCTTCTCAAACCAAACCCAAATCTGGCCTTTTAATTTGGTGAGGCTCAAGTGGGGTGATCTTGCTCCCAGAGGTCACCTGTCAATGTCTGTAGACATTTTTGGTTACCACACTGCGGGTGGGGTACTTCTGGCTTCTAGTAAATAGAAGCCAGGGATGCTGTTGAACATCCTACAATACACAAGACAGCTCCCCGCCCCCTCGCCCCAACAAGGAACTCCAAAGGCCAAGAGTAACAAGGTTGAGAAACCTTTTACCAGCTCTTGCTTATTAAGACTAGGAAGGCTCTTTGAAGAACCAAAAGTCAACTCTTTTTTTTCCATATGTGGCACATTAAAAATACTTGAAATTCCCTGTTATAGCTCAACTACTGTCACAAAAATGCTGCATAAGAAACTACGCCAAACTCACTGGCCAGAGCTGCCACTGGGCACGCGGGGTGTATGGTAGTGCTCACAGGAACCTGGGGTAAAGTTCCTAATTCAGTGTGTGTGGGCTCTCAGGGTTCTCTTATTAATACTTTACATGTTGTAAACCAATTATCCTTCGATTAAAAATAAATTTAAAAAATGCTTTGTATGACTGCTTCACTGACTTTATGAAATTAACCAGGACCTTCCCACGTCTGATACTGTCCTGAAATGGTTGCAGGTTTACCTCACCCACCATCAGGTTTATCTTTTCTTAAAATGTTTGCTCCAAACCAGCTCTCAAACTTCCACTTCTAAAGCCATATCTAAAGCAAAACCACACCCATAAGAACCTGGATGGAGATTTAAATGGCAGCTAGAGGTAACATTTGCAGTTGAGATTAGATGTGACTTAATGAAAAAAACAGAAGAATCAGGATTACTCCAAGCTCTTGGGCCTGAGCAACAAGAAGGATAGAAGTGCTTCAGCTGAGATGAGGGAGACCATAGAGGTACCCCACCCTAAAGATGCTGTCCCTCTGTCTTCTGCGCTCCAGAAATGCTGGTAGGTCCGGGGTATTGTAAATCATCGTTTCAGTGAATGCAAGGAGAAAGTCCCCTGAGAAATGGAAAAACAGCCTACCATTTGAAACAAGGCACTTCATTATTCAAGTAAATGTTTGGCCAAGAACTTGAGAATGAAAAAGATGGTAAAATCTGATAGCTCCATCCCTTAAAATAAACCTCAAGCTTGATTAATCCCTTAAAAGAACCATGAAGATTTCCAAACATCTATGCATGTAAGAAAAGTGGTTTGGGCAAACTGTTCCAGGAATAGTATTGGAAAACCTCAGATAACACCAATGAGATGTGCTGCAACGTGAATGATACCCTCAGAAACTGAGCCATTCACCAACCCTGAGGGGAACACGGTGATTCTCTCTAGCAGGGCAGAGGGGAGGGAGAAGAGTGAACTGGTAACAAGCAGTTTCACTGGTGATGAGCATCCTTGGTGAGATGTGAGCACAGAGCAGGTCAGTAAGTGCCAGGGGCCCAGCCATGGAGCTGCAGAGGATCAGTTGAGGTTGCTGAGGAAAGCCAGGCTCATCAATAAAGCTGAAGACAGGATTTTTGTTTTCTCCTCGCAAATTATTAATATGGGATGTCACGGGTAAATTAATATTCCTATAGGACTAAATGAAGGAAGATACTATGCTGAATGATATTAAAAAATACTAATTTTTCCCAATGTATATCATCTTTATAGGGTAGCATCCTGCTCATCATGGCTATGAAAAACAACTCTGTAAGATTCACTAAAGAAAAAGACAGTAAACACACACACACACAAAAAAAACCACTACCAAATGTTAAAGGCAGTACTAGATAAAAAAAATAAGGACCAAGGATGACACAGGCCTCAGACTTCTCTGGTGGCCCAGTGGCTAAGATTCCCAATGCGATGGGCCAAGGTTCGATCCCTGGTCAGGGAACTAGATCCCACATGCTGCCCACTATAAAGATCCTGGCATGCTGCAATGAAGACTGAAGATCCCACCTGCCACAACTCAGACCAGACACAGCCAAATAAATAAATAAAAGATGACAGGAGGCCTGGAGAGAGAGAAGCACAAGGCCTCAGGCTGCCTGAGCTGCAAAGGGGTCAGCAGGGGCTCTTTACCCAGCCACGGGAGCAAGGAAACGTCAGTGTCTCAGAAGGCTACCTGGAATACACGTGGGAGAGCCCCAGCCTGTAGCATTCTTTCAGCCACTCTCTGACACAATTTACTGAACTGCCTGTCTGCGCTCTGCCTAAAGATGGCCACCTGGGCTCCGCACACTTGATAATGTATCACGGGCTACTAGAGCCTATAACAGGCCAAGGTTCAGGGAGAGGAAATTTACAAAGTATAACCTTAACATTTTCAGTTATTTGAGCAACTTGAAGGAAAGACTATTACACTACTGATGTAAAGAAAGCATAGAATGAAAATACATCTTTGGTGACAAAGCCAATGACAGTATATGAAGTATCCTTGTGTCACAAGCAGAGATGGTTGGAATCATTTATTATAAGAAATTAAGACTAACAAATTCAGAAAAGAAAAAGAATTGCAGACTAAGCTTTATAGTCGCTTATTTTCTCTGTATCGTTAATAATGTAATAGTTCCTCTACCACTTTGGAATTGGTAGTTATTAGAGAGAGTTTTGCACACAAAGTGCTTTCACTTAAAAGTCTAAACATTTAACAAACTGCCACATTATAGAGATTATACTTAAAATACTGTGGGGAAAAAAGTGAAATAAATAAAAAAAAATCACTGGGTTTTAACAATAAAGATTTATTCTCATGCTCACTGGTCTGGAGGATGACTGCTTTGGCTGATCAAGTGAGCCTGGACTCAGCGGAACAGTTCTGCTGCTGGTACAGCTGGGTTTGGCTTGTCACTGCAGGCTGGGCCCAGGTCTGCTCAAACATGCTCATTCTGTGGTCCAGGCTAAGGGGGCATTAACTACGGGGCATGTTCTCTGGTCCATGATCAGATCCGAAGAGGGCAGAACCAACCACGCAAATGTTTTTTAAGTCACTGACTTATATCCAGTTAGTGACTCACATTCACCATTTGGTCAATTCGTGTCACAGGACTGAGGTCAAAGTCAGGGGCAGGCAAGTATATTCCAGTCATCATAAGGCAGTGGAAGGCTGTGGATGTATAATTCTACTACAGCAGAATGACAAATCTGGACAAAAATGGAATCTCCCACATTCCCCTTACTTTCATTTTTCTTCAAGCTCAATATTCCTCTGCCCTTCAATCGTATAGCTTCTAGGTTTTTCACCATATGAACGATGTTCTTCTATACCAACTTTAGTGTTTAAGGATTCCTATTAAATCACAATGCTCAGAACTGAACACAAGGACTTCCCTGGTGGTCCAGTGGTTGAGAATCTGCCGCCAATGCAGGAGACACAGGTTCAATCCCTGGTCTGGAAATATGACACACGCTGAGTGGGGCAACTAAGCCCATGTGCCACAACTACTGAGCCCTAACCACTGAAGCTGGTGCTCTGCAACCAGAGAAGTCACTGCATGAGAAGCTCACACACCACAATTAGAGTAGCCTCCACTCGCCACTACTAGAGAAAGCCCATGTTCAGGAACGATGACCCAGCACAACCAAAAATAAGCACATATAATTACTCTAAAGAAATTAAAAAGAACTGAACGTGATACTTCACATGCGATCTGACCCGTACTGACTTCTCCAAATAAAAGGTTTAGTGGCTAAAAAGTTGAAAACCTTACCTAGACAAAAGCACTGCCAAGAAAATATCAAGTAAATGAAATGACTTAGGGAATTTTAAAAAATAAAACATCAGATATTCTTACTGAGTAATAAATAGATTTTTCTTCTAAATCATAAGGGAGGTGATTCAGAGTGAGGAACCTAGATACCACAAAAATCAGAGAAATTATCCTTTCTCTAAATGCTATGCTTCATTTCAAGAACCAAATTCTCTACCCTTAGGCCATTTTACAGTTTATAAAGCACTTAAATATATACTCTGTAATTTCATTTAATTCTTTACAACCTGGAGCTAGGTATTATTTTTGCCCCTGATGAAAGATGAGGAAATTGAGGGTTGGACAGAAGTCTAGTACTTCTGTCCCCGTGAACAATGTCTTTCTTACCTCCAGGACTACTAGGAAGCCTGCTTCCCTCTATCTGGAATGTTCTTTCCTGACAACCACCTTGCTCTGCCAGCCTACCTACTATTCATCTTTTAACTTTCTACTCGGATAGCACTTCCTCCATAAGCAATGCCTACCTTTCCTTTTTTTTTTTTTCAAAAAATATTTATGAGTTCATCTGGAAACAAAGAACTCCACAAAGTGCTGGGGATACTGCAGGAAACAAGACAGAAAGTCTTTGCCCTTTTATGGCTGAGCATCCAGTTTCAGAGAAAGAAACAACTATACAGTTGACCAATTAATTACAAATATGGTAAGTATTACAAAGGAGAAGTAGTGATACAATGAGTGGGTGAGAGCTTTTCTGTGCTTCATGACTCTTCCTCATCACAGTATTTATCACACTTTGTTATAACCAGTTGTTTGTCTTTATTCCCCACTCATGTGGGGAAATATATATTTCATGAATGGAAAGTATAGACACTGACTGGGCTGTTGAATAAAAATACTTAATTATTTATGGAATGAGAGATTAAATGATCAAATGAACTTGCCTAAAATACTAAATAAATGAGCCAGGATATGACTTGAACTTAAGACTCAATTCTCATACCTTGCCTCTATACAGAATTTCAAAGAAATGGTAATGATTCTAATAAAAGTTAATGTTAGCCTGCTACACAACTACAAACAAAAAGAATTAATGTATAATACATTTAATTTATAAATCAAGCTCACTTGCTACATGAAAACCTATGTACATACAGATATCATATAGTGTATAACTTGTGCTAACAGATATACTAATTAGATCTCATATTCCTTTTTATTCTGGTTATTACTTAGCCATTTGTAATGGAGTATGATAAAGAGCCTCTTGATGAAAGTGAAAGAGGAGAGTGAAAAGTTGGCCTAAAGCTCAACATTCAGAAAACTAAGATCATGGCATCTGGTCCCATCACTTCATGGCAAATAGATGGGGAAACAGTGGAAACAGTGACAGACTTTATTTTTGGGGGCTCCAAAATCACTGCAGATGGTGACTGCAGCCATGAAATTAAAAGATGCTTACTCCTTGGAAGGAAAGTTATGACCAACCTAGACAGCATATTAAAAAGCAGAAACATTACTTTGCCAATGAAGGTATGTCTAGACAAGGCTATGGTTTTTCCAGTAGTCATGTATGAATGTGAGAGTTGGACCACAAAGAAAGTTGAGCTCCGAAGAATTGATGCTTTTGAACTGTGGTGTTGGAGAAGACTCTTGAGAGTCCCGTGGACTGCAAGGAGATCCAACCAATCCATCCTAAAGGAAATCGGTCCTGAATAATCATTGGAAGGACTGATGCTGAAGCTGAAACTCCAATATTTTGGCCACCTGATGCAAAGAACTGACTCATTGGAGAAGACCCTGATGCTGGGAAAGACTGAAGGCAAGAGGAGAAGGGGACAACAGAGGATGAAATGGTTAGAAGGCATCACCGACTCAATGGATATGAGTTTGAGTAAACTCCGGGAGTTGGTGATGGACTGGGAGGCCTGGTGTGCTGCAGTCCATGGGGTTGCAAAGCAACTTGCTCATGACTGAGCAACTGAACTGAACTGAAACTACATGAAAGATTTTAAATGATCTCATGCTTAAATACATGGTAACAGCAATAAATAATATACACAATAAATACAAATAAATGCAAATTTGAGATTATATTTTTAAAAATGCATGAGTATATATGTATTTAAACATATAAGTAATTTCTTAAATGCATAATTCAAAGTTTATGCTCCAAAGAATGATGTTATAACAAATAAACTCTAGCACATGATAAAGTAACAGGTATTCCTGACTCTATAGGTACACATCCATAGCATGGTCAGCCTGCCATCCTAACTTAGCTAAAGATATTAGAACACTTTTTTCCTTGAATTTACAGAAGTCACAAATACTATCACCAAATTGCTAGCACATTTTTTTTTAAATTTTTTTGTCATACATTGATATGAATCAGCCATAGATTACACGTATTCCCCATCCCTGATCCCCCCTCCCACCCCCTCTCCACCCGATTCCTCTGGGTCTCCCAGTGCACAGGCCGAGCACTTGTTCTCATGCATCCACCTGGGCTGGTGATCTGTTTCACCTAGATAGGTATACATGCTGTTCTTTTGAATACATCCCACCCTCACATTCTCCCACAGAGTTCAAAAAGTCTGTTCTGTATTTCTGTGTCTACTTTTCTGTTTGATTATTAGGGTATCATTTACCATCTTTCTAAATTCATATAATATGTGTTAGTATGCGTAATGTTTCTTTATCTTTCTGGCTTACCTTCATCTGTATAAGGGCTCCAGTTTCATCCATCTCATTAGGACTGGTTCAAATGAATTCTTTTTAACAGCTGAGTAATATTCCATGGTGTATATGTACCACAGCTTCCTTATCCATTCATCTGCTGATGGGCATCTAGGTTGCTTCCATGTCCTGGCTATATAAACAGTGCTGCAATGAACATTGGGGTGCACGTGTCTCTTTCAGATCTGGTTTCCTCAGTGTGTATGCCCAGAAGTGGGATTGCTGGGTCATATGGCAGGTCTATTTCCAGTTTTTTAAGAAATCTCCACACTGTTCTCCATAGTGGCTGTACTAGTTTGCATTCCCACCAACCGTGTAAGAGGGTTCCCTTTTCTCCACACCCTCTCCAGCATTTATTGCTTGTAGACTTTTGGATAGCAGCCATCCTGACTGGCGTGTAATGGTACCTCATTGTGGTTTTGATTTGCATTTCTCTGATAATGAGTGATGTTGAGCATCTTTTCATGTGTTTGTTAGCCACCTGTATGTCTTCTTTGGAGAAATGTCTGTTTAGTTCTTTGGCCCATTTTTTGATTGGGTCATTTATTTTCTGGAATTGAGCTGCAGGAGTTGCTTGTATATTTTTGAGATTAATCCTTTGTCTGTTGCTTCATTTGCTATTGTTTTCTCCCAATCTGAGGGCTGTCTTTTCACCTTGCTTATAGTTTCCTTTGTTGTGCAAAAGCTTTTAAGTTTCATTAGGTCCCATTTGTTTATTTTTGCTTTTATTTCCAAT